>NC_141612.1:45839267-46031767 GCF_047967505.1 Dipteris shenzhenensis
ATAAGAAGTCCTTGAGAGTGGCACTAGTGGAGAATGGCAGTGATGCCAATCTCATGCTGGCAACTACATAATGACACTGAGATCATCAAACTCACATGTGCATTCTTCTATGTAGTGATCACTGTCTCCGCTATGTAGAGATCATATGGAATTATGTCAATCTCTGTGGAGAATGCCACCAATGGAGAATGGCAGTGGTGCCAATCTCATACCATGACCTGAAAACATGCACAAGGAATCCTAAACTCACATGTGCATTGGCACTTTTGCCATTATCCTACTGCAGCCAATAAAATTAGTGGAATGTCAATCTATAGGTTCAGTTTGTCTAGATTACCACTAGCGGAGAATGGCAGTGATGCCAATCTCATGCTCGCAACTACATAATGACACTGAGATCATGAAACTCACATGTGGAATGGAATAGGACACCACTCTCCTATGATCACTGGAATATCCCTACTAGAATAGTAGGGTAAACATTTGTACAAGTGGAGAATGGTAGTGGTGCCAATCTCTTATTAGGCCCTAAGAAATGGCATTGAGAAGCCTAAACTCACATGTGCAGAGATCATATGGATTTGTGTCGATATCTGTGGAGAATGCCACCAGTGGAGAATGGCAGTGGTGCCAATCTCATACCATGACCAGAAAACATGCAGTTTCGCCATTATCCTACTGTGCATTCTTCTATGCAGTGATCACTGTCTCCACTGTGTAGAGATCATATGGAATCCGAAACTCACATTTGGATTGGAATCGGACACCATTCTCCTATGATCACTGGAATACCCCTCCTAGAATAGTAGGGTAAACATTTGAACAAGTGGAGAATGGCAGTGGTGCCAATCTCTTATTAGGCCCTAATAAATGGCATTGAGAACCCTAAACTCACATGTGCATTCTTCTATGTAGTGATCACTGTCTCCGCTATGTAGAGATCATATGGATTTGTGTCAATCTCTGTGGGGAATGCCACCAGTGGAGAATGGCAGTGGTGCCAATCTCATAGCATGACCTGAAAACATGCACAAGGAATCCTAAATTCACATGTGGATTGGCACTTTTGCCATTATAGAATGCCACCAGTGGAGAATGGCAGTGGTGCACAAGGAATCCTAAACTCACATGTGCATTCTTCTATGTAGTGATCATTGTCTCCGTTGTGTAGAGATCATATGGAACTGTGTCAATCTTTGAGATCATCAAACTCACATGTGGATTGGAATCGGACAACACTCTCCTATGATCAATGGAATACCCCCCCTAGAATAGTAGGGTAAACATTTGTACAAGTGGAGAATGGTAGTGGTGCCAATCTCTTATTAGGCCCTAAGAAATGGCATTGAGAAGCCTAAACTCACATGTGCATTCTTCTATGTAGTGGTGCCAATCTCTTATTAGGCCTAGAAAATGGAACTATGAAGCCTAAACTCACATGTGCAGCCAATAAAATTAGTGGAATGTCAATATATAGGTTTAGTTTGTCTAGATTACCACTACATGTGCATTCTTCTATGTAGTGATCATGTAGATATCATATGGAATTGTGTCAATGTCTATGGAGAATGGCAGTGGTGCCAATCTCATACCATGACCTTAAAACATGCACAAGGAATCCTAAACTCACCTGTGCATTGGCACTTTTGCCATTATCCTACTGTAGCCAATAAAATTAGTGGAATGTCAATCTATAGGTTCAGTTTGTCTAGATTACCACTAGCGGAGAATGGCACTGATGCCAATATCATGCTTGCCCTAAGAAATGGCATTGAGAATCACTCGGGGGGGTCACTCATCATAACCCTATCACGTGAGTTCAAAAGAAGGATATTTTTTATTCCTAGAATTTACAGAAATAAATATACATAAGGGACTATTTTAAATAGTTTTGGAAAAAATTTACAAAGTTGTATAGAAAAGGGATACATTTTATTAATGAAAAAACTTACAGATGCCATCAGTGGAGAATGGCAGTGGTGCCAATCTCATACCATGACCTGAAAACATGCACTTTTGCCATTATCCTACTATGCATTCTTCTATGCAGTGATCACTGTCTCCGCTATGTAGAGATCATATGGAATCCTAAACTCACATTTGGATTGGCACTTTTGCCATTATCCTACTACAGCCAATAGAATTAGTGGAATGTCAATCTATAGGTTCAGTTTGTCTAGATTACCACTAGCGGAGAATGGCAGTGATGCCAATCTCATGCTTGCCCTAAGGAATGGCATTGAGAATCATAAACTCACATGTGAATTCTTCTATGTAGTGATCACTGTCTCTGCTATGTAGAGATCATATGGAATTGTGTCAATCTCTGTGGAGAATGGCAGTGGTGCCAATCTCATACCATGAACTGAAAACATGCACAAGGAATTCTAAACTCACATGTGCATTGGCACTTTTGTCATTATCCTACTGCAGCCAATAAAATTAGTGTTATGTCAAGCTATAGGTTCAGTTTGTCTAGATTACCACTAGCGGAGAATGACAGTGATGCCAATCTCATGCTGGCAACTACAGAATGACACTGAGATCATGAAACTCACATGTGGAATGGAATAGGACACCACTCTCCTATGATCACTGGAATACCCCTACTAGAATAGTAGGGAAAACATTTGTAGAAGTGGAGAATGGCAGTGGTGCCAATCTCTTATTAGGCCCTAAGAAATGGCAGTGGTGCCAATCTCTAATGAGGCCCTAATAAATGGCAGTGTTGCCAATCTCTTATTAGGCCCTAATAAATGGCAGTGGTGCCAATCTCATACCATGAACTGAAAACATGCACAAGCAATTTTAAACTCACATGTGCATTGGCACTTTTGCTATTATCCTACTGCAGCCAATAAAATTATTGGACCATTAGTGGAGAATGGCAGTGATGCCAATCTAAACTCACACGTGGATTGGCACTTTTGCCACTGTCCTACTGCAGCCAATAAAATTAGTGGAATGTCAATCTATAGGTTCAGTTTGTCTAGATTACCACTATCGGAGAGTGGCAGTGAAGCCAATCTCATGCTGGCAAGTACATAATGACACTGAGATCATCAAACTCACATGTGCATTCTTCTATGTAGTGATCACTGTCTCCGCTATGTAGAGATCATATGGAATTGTGTCAATCTCTGTGGACAATGCCACCAGTGGAGAATGGCAGTGGTGCCAATCTCATACCATGACCTGAAAACATGCACAAGGAATCCTAAACTCACATGTGCATTGGCACTTTTGCCACTATCTGCATCCAATAAAATTAGTGGAATGTGAATCTATAGGTTCAGTTTGTCTAGATTACCACTAGCGGAGAATGGTAGTGATGCCAATCTCATGATGTCAACTACATAATGACACTAAGATCATCAAACTCACATGTGGAATGGAATAGGACACCACTCTCTTATGATCACTGGAATAACCCTCCTAGAATAGTAGGGTAAACATTTGTACAAGTGGAGAATAGCAGTGGTGACAATCTCTTATTAGGCCCTAAGAAATGGCATTGAGAAGCCTAAACTCACATGTGTAGAGCTCATATGGATTTGTGTCAATATCTGTGGAGAATAACACCAGTGGAGAATGGCAATGGTGCCAATCTCATACCATGACCTGAGAACATGTACTTTTGCCATTATCCTACTGTGCATTCTTCTATGCAGTGATCACTGTCTCCGCTGTGTAGAGATCATATGGAATCCTAAACTCACATTTGGATTGGCACTTTTGTCATTATCCTACTACAGCCAATAAAACTAGTGGAATCTCAATCTATAGGTTCAGTTTGTCTAGATTACCACTAGCGAAGAATGGCAGTGATGCCTATCTCATGCTGGCAACTACATAATGACACTAAGATCATGAAACTCACATGTGGAATGGAATAGGACACCACTCTCTTATGATCACTAGAATACCCCTACTAGAATAGTAGGGTAAACATTTGTACATGTGGAGAATGGCAGTGGTGCCAATCTCTTATTAGGCCCTAATAAATGGCAGTGGTGCCAATCTCATAGCATGAACTGAAAACATGCACAAGGAATTCTAAACTCACATGTGAATTGGCACTTTTGCTATTATCCTACTGCAGCCAATAAAATTATTGGATCACTAGTGGAGAATGGCAGTGATGCCAATCGAAACTCACATGTGCATTGGCACTTTTGCCACTATCCTACTGGAGCCAATAAAATTAGTGGAATGTCAATCTATAGGTTCAGTTTGTCTAGATTACCACTAGCGGAGAATGGCAGTGATGCCAATCTCATGCTCGCAACTACATAATGACACTGAGATCATCAAACTCACATGTGGAATGGATTAGGACACCACTCTCCTATGATCACTGAAATACCCCTCCTAGAATAGTAGGGTAAACAATTGTATAAGTGGAGAATGGCAGTGGTGCCAATCTCTTCTTAGGCCCTAAGAAATGTCATTGAGAAGCCTAAACTCACATGTGCATTCTTCTAAACTCACATGCACAAGGAATCCTAAATTCACATGTGCATTCTTCTATGTAGTGATCACTGTCTCCGCTGTGTAGAGATCATATGGAATTGTGTCAATCTCTGAGATCATAAAACTCACATGTGGATTGGAATCGGACACCACTCTCCTATGATCACTGGAATACCCCTCCTAGAATAGTATGGTAAACATTTGTACAAGTGGAGAATGGTAGTGGTGCCAATCTCATACCTTGACCTGAAAACATGCACAAGGAATCCTAAACTCACATGTGCATTGGCACTTTTTCCATTATCCTATTGCAACCAATAAAATTAGTGAATGTCAATCTATAGGTTCAATTTGTCTAGATTACCACTAGCGGAGAATGGCAGTGATGCCAATCTCATGCTGGTAACTACATAATGACACTGAGATCATCAAACTCACATGTGGAATGGAATAGGACACCACTCTCCTATGATCACTGGAATACCCCTCCTAGAATAGTAGGGTAAACATTTGTACAAGTGGAGAATGGCAGTGGTGCCAATCTCTTATTAGGCCCTAAGAAATGGCATTGAGAAGCCTAAACTCACATGTGCATTCTTCTATGTAGTGATCACTGTCTCCACTATGAAGAGATCATATGGAATTGTGTCAATATCTGTGGAGAATGCCACCAGTGGAGAATGGCAATGGTGCCAATGTCATACCATGACCAGAAAACATGCACAAGGAATCCTAAACTCACATGTGCATTGGCACTTTTTCCATTATCCTACTGCCTCCAATAAAATTAGTGGAATGTTAATCTATAGGTTCAGTTTGTCTAGATTACCTTTAGCGGAGAATGGCAGTGGTTCCAATCTCATGCTTGCAACTACATAATGACACTGAGATCATCAAACTCACCTGTGGAATGGAATAGGACACCACTCTCCTATGATCACTTGAATACCCCCTAGAATAGTAGGGTAAACATTTGTACAAGTGGAGAATGGCAGTGGTGCCAATCTCCTATTAGGCCCTAAGAAATGGCATTGAGAAGCCTAAACTCACATGTGCAAAGATCATATGGAATTGTGTCAATCTGTGTGTAGAATGCCACCAGTGGAGAATGGCAGTGGTGCCAATCTCATACCATGACCTAAAAACATATAAAGGAATCCTAAACTCACATGTACATTCTTCTATGTAGTGATCACTGTCTCCGCTGTGTAGAGATCATATGGAATTGTGTCAATCTCTGAGATCATCAAACTCACATGTAGAATGTAATAGGACACCACTCTCCTATGATCACTGGAATACCCCTCCTAGAATAGTAGGGTAAACATTTGTACAAGTGGAGAATGGCAGTGGTGCCAATCTCTTATTAGGCCCTAATAAATGGCATTGAGAAGCCTAAACTCACATGTGCATTCTTCTATGTAGTGATCACCGTCTCCGCTATGTAGAGATCGTATGGATTTGTGTCAATCTCTGTGGAGAATGCCATTAGTGAAGAATGGTAGTGGTGCCAATCTCATACCATGACCTGAAAACATGCACAAGGAATCCTAAACTCATATGTGCATTGGCACTACCACTAGTGGAGAATGGCAGTGATGCCAATCTCATGCTGGCAACTATATAATGACAATGAGATCATCAAACTCACATGTGCATTGAAACTTTTGCCATTGTCCTACTATAGGCAATAAATATGTCTCCTAGCAATCTTGGCTAGTGCATGCCTCTTAAGCGAAGATATTTTATTGGCAAGTATCATAACAATCTTTGACTATGCCCATTTATCTATGAACTGAAAATTGAGGGGATTGGGATACCTAGAGCGAACAACAGTGATGGTCTCATCAGCCAACTTTTTTGGCTGCTCTTTGGGTGAATAAAGCAATCTCTATAGTTGTTAGCAATTATAGAGTGTGTGAAGGCCATGATATCCTTGCCCCGTGCATCCATCATGATGCCTCCTGTCTGAATGATGTCATAGAAGATCGTACCATCACCATGTGGCACGTCTGCATCATCTAAATCATCCTTGCCCCCACCATTACCCCGCCAAAGCATTGTGCCATGCATCCCCCACTGCTCTCCCTACTACTACACCTGTTGTCCTGTCATGTCGAGCTAGTACGTTGGCCACTCGTTTAGAGAAGAAACTCTCGACTAGATGGGAGTATGCTGGTGGCTCTACGAGGGAGAAGGGCCTCCTGACCATAGGGGGGGAGAAGGGGCGATAGACCGCCATAGCGGAGAAGGGAGTGCTGATGATTGGGGAGAAGGGGCACCACTCTATAGCCGGATAGGCTCTCTCGACTCCATTGGGGTAATCTCAGCTGGTGTGGGGTTGGGGTGGTTTGGAGTCTGTACTATTGACTCCTAGGGGGTGTTTAGAGTACCCGTCATGTATGTGTATAACTCCCCAGGAGTGGTAGGGTGCCCCAAAATGTCATATAACTCCCGAAAGATGGCATCTTGAAGATCAGGTGAGGCTGAAGAGCTTCTTGGCCATGTGATGAACTGAAGAAAAGAAAAGAAGAAGATTACCATTGAGCATGGCCCTCTTTCTATCATGCATGCCCTCTTTCCATCATGCGAAAGAAAAAATAGAGTGAAAGCCTGACATTGAGTAAGCATTTATTGACTCCTGCATTCTTTGAATTAGAGTGACAAAAGTCGGTATCTGCTTGCTCAATGTCAGGCTACTGAAGCTTCACATGGGAAAAAAGAGAAAAGGAAAGAGAGGTAAAAAGAGAGGATAAAAGAGAGAAGGAAAAACAGAGAAAAAGTGAGGAGATGAGAGAGAAAAAGAGAGGAGATGAGAGGGAACAAGAGAGGAGATAAGAGAGAAAATATAGGAAAAAAGAGAAGGAAAGAGAGGAGAAAAGAGAGGAAAATAGATGAGAAAAAAGAGAGAAAAAGAGAGGAGATAAGACTAGAGGAAAAGAGACGAAAAGAGAGGACAAAAGAGAGAAGGAAAAAGAGAAAAAAAGTGAGGAGAAAAGAGAGGAAAAGAGATGAGAAAAAAGAGAGAAAAAGAGAGGAGATAAAAAGGAAAAGAGACGAAAAGAGAGGAGAAAAAAGAGAGAAAAAGAGAGGAGATAAGAGAAAAAAAGAGAGGAAAAAAGAGAAGGAAAGAGAGGAGAAAATAGAGGAAAAGAGAGGGGAAAAGAGAGGAAGAGAGAAAAATAATGCTCCATCATGCATGCCCTATCTCTTTATCCTGCCCTCATGCTTCAGTCCAATTTTCCTCTTTTTTGAACCCACACTCATGCAATCACTTATTTCCATCATTCATGTAGTCCCTTATGGCCTCACGAATGCTTAAGGAACAGAGAAGGAAGGGTAAGGGAAAGAGAAGGGAAAGGGGAAGGGGAAGGGGAAGGGGAAAGAGGAAGGGGATGTTGAGAGTTGTGGTGCCATGAGCACTTATAGAGCAAAGGTATGAGTAAAGGGAAAGCTGCCACATGGCATTAAGGAGATATCCCACACAGTGAGCAAGCATATGGATGTAAGTACCCTCACTTATAAAAGGGAGGTTCATTTGAAGTAATATCAATCAAGCGCTTTGCACTATCTCAAGATTCTCTTTATGAGTCCAAGCTAATCTATCCTGGAACCTAATTGACTTGAGATACATCTCATGAGCACTCTCTTCATCATGTTTCCACATACATTCCATCCACCTTAGAGCGCTCCATAGATTCTGAGGCACACATGTTTTGTCATGGTATCAGAGCATAGGTTTAGCTCTCCTAGTTTAGCTCATTAGTAGTTCACTAGGATTGCTCCCATTCCTAGATTAGTTGTAGGCATGCCTTAGGAGCTCATGTTTTTCTCCTAGGTTAGTTTTAGTTTTAGAGTGAGTTTTTTCTTGAGTGATATTTGAGAGAGAAATTTTCCGTCCATCCATTTCATGAGAGATTCATGAGAGTTCTCATCATTCTGTTCCTGTGAGAAAGAGATGTTCGAGTCCATTTTATCCTTAAGGGGAGAGAGAGAGAGACATGTCTATCCTATCCTAGCAGCAACAAGCTCTCAGCCATGCAAGCTCCTATCTACAACTAGCACCTCTAAGGGCTCCTAGGACCGACGGATCCTTCAATGACAAGGTCCAACAATCGCCTCTCCAGTGCCCAGCCTCCAACGAACGCCATGCCCATGGGTCCATTGAGCCTCCAATGCTAGACCGAATGGAAGCTCTAGGCTACTCAAATGCCTCTACAACAGCAAGGCGGCTCTAGCCTCCCGCCTTCTCTACATCAGCCTTCTCGTAACTGTGTCAACCTTGCAGTGCCATCTCTCAACAATCAGCTCCTTCACGGGTAGCAGCAAAGCAAGAAATGAGCTACAGACCCGTAGCTCCTCAGCCTCACCGACGAGAAAAGTAGTTCATAGATTGATTGAGCCTCCAAAGTGTCCTACGACAAAGCATCAAAGTCTTTGGATCCACGGGTTGTAGCTACCGGCCAGCAATGCCTCACCAAGCTCTGCTCCTGAAGCCTAAACCACTCAGCCTACAGCAACTGAACGGCGCCTCTCATGCACACAGCTCCACAGGTAATCGCGACACTAGCCAGTGACGACAAACGGTGCCTCTAGAGCAACTCCACACCGCGCTCCTCCATCGCCATCCATCATCGTCGTTTCCATCACGGTCGACAGAAGCTCCATCGTCACCATTGTTTTTCCTAAGGTTCAAAGACACATGGCAAGATAAAAATTTACCCGGGTTAACGTAGTTAACCTTGGGTTTGGGAGCAATTAATTGTTTAGCACGTGGCAGGGTAAGATTTAGCCATGGTTAAGTTTCCTTAGACTTGGGTTAACTCAGTTTGGTTAGAAGACTACCACATGGCATAGTGCCACCCAAGCACAGTCCCTTTGTAAGCACAGTTTGAATTCTCCATGTGAATCCCTCTGCCACATCATCAAGACCCCCTCTTCTTCACAAAAGCTTCAACAAAGTGTAACTTCCAATCCAGAAAGAATTTGCACATGCTCCAAAAAGGAAAAGTGATCATCTTTTTGAGCTCTACGCACTTGTCAGATCAGAATCATTGTATGCAATTAGACACTGCTAGATTTGAAAGTATCATCAATTGGTAAGACCTTTGCAATGGCAATCCGCACACCAACTATTGAGAAGTTCACAGGGGAAGGATTTCACACATGGTCTACACAAATGAGATATCTCTTGATGCACCAAAAGCTTTGGAAGACTGTAAAAGAAGACATACCCACTGCACAAAATGATGCTTGGAAGGAAAAAGATGAAGCACCATTATCACTCATTGGATTGCACTTGGGTCCAAACATAATTCATCATATAGACTCTAAGGATCATGCCAAGGATGCATGGGATGAGTTGAACATAGTGTTTGGTGCAAAAGCCAAAAACCAAGAAATCCATCTTAAGATTGAATTCTATGGTATGCACATGGGCTTCAATGAATCCATGGCACAATTTGTCAACAAAATCAAAAGCATTATGACTCAACTAGAGGGCATAAATGCAAAAGTAGGAGAGAAAGTATAGTGCATTGACAACTACTTTGAAGAATTTGCCAGATCCAAAGTTTGAAGAATGTGTATCCTCTCTTCTCGAAAAATAAAGAGAATTGAAGGCATCGACATCGACATCGACATCAAGACACAACAGCTATAATGAAGAACAAGCACTATTCAGTAAAACATCATCGAAGTGCTACCATTGCGGAAGGATGGATCACTATCAAAGTGATTGCAAATTGAAGAACAAACCAAAGTGTCACCATTGCAAGACGCTGGGACACAAGGAAGAAGATTGCAGATTGAAGAACCAACAAGTCAACTATGTGGAGTCATCATCAAGCCATGAGCAGAATGATAGGAATAACATGTATTGAAAAGCAAAAACTTTGCCAACCTTGCCTATATTTTGTAAATCAAACCTGACCACCTGAGAGTAGCCATGTAGGCACCCAAGGGAGGATTTGATCTTGTAACCTCACATCTGACCACCTTGCAGTAGCCAAAGGATCATGGCACCAAGGGGAGGTGTTGAGAGTTGTGGTGCCATGAGCACTTGTAGAGCAAAGGTATGAGTAAAGGGAAAGCTCCCACATGGCATTGAGGAGATATCCCACATCTGAGCAAGCATATGGATGTAAGTACCCTCACCTATAAAAGGGAGGTTCATTTGAAGTAATATCAATCAAGCACTTTGCACTATCTCAAGATTCTCTTTATGAGTCCAAGCTAATCTATCTTGGAACCTAATTGACTTGAGATACATGTCATGAGCACTCTCTTCATCATGTTTCCACATAGATTCCATCCACCTTAGAGCACTCCATAGATCCCGAGGCACACATGTTTTGTCAGTGGAAAGGGAAGAACACACAAGAAAACATAAGAAAACTATCATAGCACGTCTATAGATGCGTCTAACAGTGCGCCTACAGGTGTGGCTACTTGTTTTCCCAAAAATTAGATGCACTCTAATAGACACCTTTTTAAAAGAAACTGAAAAGGACATGTGCCTGATCCCAAAAAGAACAACACTAGTACCAAAAACATCCTTCCTTGCATACGACAAAGGACGAATCTAAGGAGAGCAACTTCCAAAGAAGACCAACCGCCAAGAGTCTTACCTTGGATAGAGCTATGGAAGCTTCTTATCCTTCTTCAAAGCTACTTCTCCTTCTTCTCTTCCTTGTTCACCATCTTCTCTTGTATGCTTGGGGATGATTGTGTAAGACTGGAGATGAGTATGGGTACTTGAAGATGAGTGTGGATGCCTGGAGCTGTGTCCGTTAATAGGAATGCAAGCTGCGCGATGCTAAAAGTATGTGAAGGAAAGCAAGCGTGCTAAAAGTAGGTTAGAAAATCAGCTCATAGTTTGTGCATTTATCAGCACATCTACACTATGTTTTAGATGTGCCTATAGACATGTTCCATAGTATAAACGCGGTGTTAGATGCGCTTTTAGATGCTACACAGAGTTTTGACATTTACAACTCATGCAAGAACACATTTTTTGGGTTGTTTATCTGTAGGATGTCTTCATCTTCAACAAGTAGCTCCACTGAGGATGAATCCCTCCATATCCCCACCATCGCGAAATGTGGTTGGAGCAAAAAGTCAAATGTATGTGTGATCGATGTCGAGGAAACATGTATCGTGCACATAGAATTACACTCAATCACATCTCAAAGTACGGAGAATGGGATGCGACTGTAGACATGGTAAGCATTAAAGAGTTAAGGTTGATTGAGATACCTATGGGTGTTCATGTGTTTGATATATGATCCTTTTTTAATTTGATATAGGATGCAGTGCCACACCCGCATATGTTGCCCTATGCTCGTCGCTCGTGAGGAGGCGAAGCGTCGACGATATGAAGTGGGATCTTCAAGAGGGACCGTTACGAATGCATGGAGTGATGGTGATAGTAGCCCTCCGCCATTACCTCATGAGGCCATGGAGGAGGAGGTGTTTGATGATATGGTCCGAGATTTATATGTCCATCAGTCTTCAGGTAGGGATGATATCATGAAGTAGGACGATATTTTTACTGCAGTAGTAGCGAATCCACTATTTGAGGGGTGCACATTATCTATTCTATGTGTCTCCCTTGAGTTACTAAACTTGCAGACCATCTATGGATGGAGCAATGCAAGTTTGAATGCATTACTCAAGTAAGCTTTAAAGCCTATTTTGCAAACATGGTGAATTATGCTAGTGTGTCAATTACTCGAATGCTTTTTCTCATTTATGGTCTTCACGTGCAGGCTATTGTGTAAAATGCTTCCAAGGGAGAATAAATTACCGACCTCAAGAGATATGGCGAGGCAACATGTGACCTCTCTTGGAGGATTAGATTACAAGTGCATCCATGCATGCATTAATGATTGCATGATATTCAATGAATTATAATCTTCCACCCTCTATGGCGATTAAGAAAGGACATGTTATGTTATCCCTTCTAATTCCAAGGAAACATAAATTCAAAAATCCTAATGTTTATTTGGAGCTTTTGATTGATGAGCTAGAGATACTTTGGAGAGGTATTGAGGTGCATGATGTGAGCGCCTCCCTCATCACGAGACTTCAACTATTGCAAAGCAGTCTTGATGTGGATGATGCATGACTTCCTAGGCTATGGTGAGTGTTTAGGTAAGCATTGAACTTTTAATTATGAGTAGGAAATCGATGTGGCACCCTAAACCCACCTTGAACTCTTAATTGCATCTATTGTTTAGGTCTCACTACATCAGCTTACCATGCATGTCTTGTTTGTGGTCCTTCGCTAGTTGCCTCATGGGAAGATGCATTGAATTTCTTGTAGTGCATCAAAGGATGTAAAGGATTGTATTTACAAAATGGGCGAGCTTGTGATGTACTTTACAGGATACAAAATGTGAAGCGTATCAATGCTCCATGCAAGGTTTTCATATTGCTAATATGGTGTACTTTTTCCTTTCTAGGTATGTGAGCTCAAAGGAAATAGATCCCACAACGCTTGAGAATGCTATGTCAGTGGAAGTGGTTTGTTTAGTGGAGGAGACCTTTCCACGTTCTATTCTCACAAGCCAACTACATCTCATAGTGGATGATATTGCTATATGCGGCACTATACATGCACGATGGTTGTTCTTCCTCGAGCACTTCATGAATACCTTGAAGGGTTTTGTTAGACAAAATGCAAGGCCTGAAGGTAGCATAGCCGAGGGTTGTTGGTTGGTACAAGAGTCACTTGTATATATTTCTGAGTTTCTTGTTGATGTGAATACCTCTCTCCCACGACTATCGAGAGATGTTCAAGACCTAAGGATGACCTCTAAGGGAAAGGACGGAGCAAAGTAATAGACACAGAGTTGCTTGATAATATCAACCTTTATTGCATGCTTAATAGTGATGTGATGAAAAGATGGGTGACAAGACATGAGGATGCAAAGGTAAGAAGACAAGGAGAAAGGGCCCTCTTTCGTACACACCACGGATCTCATGTGCCATACCCTCAGCATCTAAGAGCACTTCCAAAGAATATTCATGTGGATTGGCTACTTGACAAAATGGAGAGAGCAGAGAGAGACGAGGGGATGCATATCACAATGGAAGAATGGGAATATGCTAGGGGATGCATAAGCAAGGTCAGTGTATAGAATGTTATGCATAAGTTAGGAGCTTTCAACAATTTAGATTGCTTATTTAATTGATTTTGTCTTGGTGTAGTGTACTATGTTCAATGCTATATGGTGTGAGGGCAAGCATTTTCGGACACAACAGATTGATGATAAGAGAAACACACAAGATTGCGGCATCATTTCTAGCTTTGAGGGAGCCAATGGAGCCATGGATGATTATTGTGGCATAATCCAAGATATTATTAAGCTTGACTTTCGATGCATCTTTGTGTATGTTTTGGATGTCAAGTGGTTAAAGAGCCTGGTGGAAAGAGGCCCTAGTGCAACAATCAAATGCCATGCAAGTGGATTTGTAACTATTGACTCCACAAAGTTTTGGCAAAGTAAGAAGGACACACTAGTACTACCGCAACAATGTGAACAAGTAGTATTGTACACACATATAAAAATACTCACTTTTAAATATTTGATACCTTTGATGCAAGGAAAATAACATGATTGTATTTGTGTTTGAATTAGGTTGTCTATCAACCAATGATGGATAATAATATGTGGTGGCATGTCATACCTATTACACCACATTCCAAAGTGATGTATAGTACATTTACTAATATGGAGCGCATGGAAGATGATCATGGCCATGGAGGTGATAATGACCATGATATTAGAGAGGAGGGAGATAGGAGATACAGATATTGAGGCCATTACCCGTGAGGATGAGCCTACCAGTGGTGATGCTAATTTTGATGAGCACATGAGTAGCACAAGTAGTGGTGGACTGAATGTATTTGTAGATCTCAATATTGTTTTGGATTTTGAAGTAGATAATTTGGCAAGGGTTGATCTCATTGAGGATGAGATCGAACCATATCCCATCATTGATATTGGCAAAACTATTTTACATATTTTCTCATTCTCCTCACCTCACTTAATTTTTGTATATGTGGGTTTGCCCAAAAGCATTGATATTTTTATTAAAATTATGTTCTTTGGTAATCATGGGCAATGTTTGGAAGGCAATGATGACATTTATTAGCCTGCACCAAAATATCACTTTTTGTATTCTCTGTTCTTCATTTATAAAAGCGTCGAAGTCCGCATCTAATTCACAGTGTAGATGCAAGAATAGACGTGCTATTAGATGCGCCCATATTTTCACTATTCTACCTACACCTATAGACGCGCTTGCTATTTTGTGTGTCTATCAAGTGCATCTATAGTTGCTTTGTCTTGTTGTGTATTACGAAAAGGAATTGATGTGGTTGTCATTGATTCCCTCCATCGGATTCGGTACTTTGATACTTACTTCAGTTGCATGCCCACATTCTATGATAAAGAGGAAGGGAGTTCAGATGTGGAATTGAGCAAAGAAGTGCAGCATGAATCAAGTGAGAAAGTAGTAGAAAACATAGACTCTACAAGTGAGGATGGTAGCTCGACATCTAGGAAATCTGAAACTGATAGCTCTACATCAGAGAGCTCACATCTAGAACTACGCACACACTCGGGGGGGTCACTATATATAAACCCTCTATACCACGTGCGTTCAAGGCCTATTTCTAAAATCCCTTATCTGTAAATTTTTCATTAATAAAATGTACCCCTTTTCTATACAAATCTGTAAAATTTTTCCAAAACTATTTTAAATAGTCCCTTATGTATATTTATTTATGTAAATTTTAGAAATAAAAAATATCCTTCTGTTGAACTCACGTGATAGGGTTACATATGATGAGTGACCCCCCCGAGCGCACACAGAAGAGAATTGTTGCAGTGGAAGGGAAAGGGGAACTACTGGAGGTCCAAATGCAAAGCATGAAGCCTCAAAAAGAGGTCATTTTGAAGGGACAGGGAAGTGGACTACTTAAGGATGAAGTACTAGTAAGTAAAGTAGATGTATTGCCAAGTAGTGAGAAGATTGTAGTTGACACCTCACAGCTTCATCCATGTTGTGATATACTACCAAGAAGCGATGATCCTATACTTGAAAGCTCCCAGAATGGTATAGAGCAAGTGGAGCCTATACTTGAAAGCACCCAAACTAGCCTAGAGCTACCTATTAGTAGTCAAGATCTTGGTAGTGAACCTCTCGAGCTGGCTACCCAAGTCACTACTACACAATCTCAAGAAGTGAAATTTAACAAAGTATATGAGGCCTTGTTGGATGTAGGCTATATAGTGCCTAAGAGTCAAAAGATGAAGTTGAACATCTAAGGAAAGAGGAGATTGAGAAGTGTGAAGAAGGAAAGAATGCGACTTAGAGTGTCTTTCCTATATGTAAATCCTACTTTGAAATAAAGAAGTTTTTTTGCTTCCTCAACAATGTGTATGAATATTTTTTAAACAATTTTTTTATATGGTGTATGAATGTTTTTTTATAATTTATTTAACACTTTAATAATGAACACCAAGACCAATATGATGTCCATGTTAAATTTTTATTTTGGTATTTTTCAATATATTTTTGAATAATTTGTTCTTTTATTTTCGTAATGACCAAATGGTGGCAATGTAATTTATTTTAATTTTTCAATGGTGAATATTTTAGCTTAAATATTTAAGTTTAATATTTATTTTTAAAAATAAAAAAGAAAATATCAATTATTTAATTTTAATATTTCAATGGGGAATATTTTAGCATAATTATTTTGGCTTAATATTTTAATTCTCATGAGTCTAAGGATCAAAATTACTCTATGCAAGTGGGTGTGTAAAGTGTTGGCTTAATTATATGTTTTGTTAATATTTTAATGGTGAATATCAATAGCAATAAGGTGTATATGTACACCGTCTCTCAAAGAGAGATCTTGTTTCTATTAAAGAACAAAATTACTATATACAAGAGATATTGCAATATTTTTTTTGAAATATATGGGGAAAAAACCATGGAGTATGATTTTCATAAATTTTGGACTTGTGTTTAGTCGAGTTCTAGAATTGGACTTTAGACAATTCCAAAAATTATGAATACAATGTTCTTCCCCTCTTTTTCTCTCATTTCCCCTCTCTTTTCTCTCTTCCCCCCCTGTCTTGTCTCACTTTTACCCTCTCTTGTCTTTTCCCCTCCATTCTCTCGCGCTCCCCCTCTCTTTTCCTTTCTCTTTTCTCTCTTTCCCCTCTCTTGCCTTTTTGTATTTTGTATTTTGCTTCCATGTTCCATATTTGGGTTTGCTATTTTATTTGATTTTGTTAACATACCTTTTTTTTGGGGTCTTTTCATTATGATAGCTATGTCCACAAAGATCTTTGATATTAGAGTCCAGCCATTCAACATGCACCTGCCAGATGAGTCCCGATGAGATTGTTGATAGTATGTAGAAGCATTACAATAGTCTCTTTAGTCTTGCATGACCTAATCTCATACCTCTATAGTCCCTCACCACCCCTACCACCATGGACTCAATGCCTTGCTTCACTCTTTGACATTCCACCTCCACTCCTCCCATTGCCATTGCCACCCCTCACATCACATCCACTCCTCCCACCTGCATAGCCACCACTTCTTCTAGCACCCCAGGCCCATCTAACTACTTTTGGAATCCACCCAGTGAGATTTTGTATTACCATATGAATAATCTAAAGAAAATAATCAAAGATGCCAAACTAATTTCCGTGATGGGTAGCATGAGGAAACATTTGGATGTCATGTTTGAGGGTGAATTTTTTAATGACTGGCACAAGAAAGATGAAACAAAAAAAAACTATATCTTAGACTAGCTAAAGCAAGAGTACACAAACACACCTATATGTGTTTTTATGATGCATATATACTTCAATGAATGGATGATGTACTCAAATGTCCCAAGTCAGCAACCTCACCGTGGTGAAGTAGGGTAGGCCGAGGTCGCCGCATGTACATATGGTGGATTGGAAGAATGCTAGGAAAGAGTTTCAACAAAATCCAAGTATATGCAAGCCCATGGTACTACACATCTCGTGAGTGGTGTTAGGAAAAACATTAAGGCATGGGTGGAAAGTATATGTGTGTTGTAGCATACTTGTTTCATATTTTTTTAGTCATGGTACTTTATCTAAAGTTCCTTTTCTTTTCTCACAAGTATGCTGGGATTGGCCGTGTTCCATTTGGATGACAAATACAATTATGCATTTGCGCCTGGACTAAAAGCCTTCTTTGAGAAGTTGGACTAAGTGGGAGTATTGGTCAATTGGAGTATAGTAGTAGGTTGTCATGTAAGTCTCTAATCCTCCTTATTCTTATTAATGTTTGAAATTTCCATGGTTACATCGTGCGATATTTTTAGGGTGGCATGGTTGACCCAATCGAGGATATGGGCAAGGGAGAGATGAGATCAAAGGTGGGGGACATGGAGGCAGGGGAGAAGGATATGAAAAAGAAGAAGACAAAGGTGAGGGAGGAAGAAACGGAGGAGATGATGATGATTAGGATAAGTTTACCTTGATTTAGCCACACATAGGGCATTTTTCTAGTTGGTATCTCTTATTCAATTTTTGGACTACCCTTTTTGGAAGGGTGAACTTTTATATATGTAATACTACATAATGAGAATTTTGGGAAATTTGGTAGCTGGGATGGAATGTATTCATTTGTGTACTATTGTGTAATAAGATATAAAAAGTGGGGCAGAATGGGGCTTTGACAAGCCTCATTCTATCCCACTATTCTTTTTTTTTAAATCCACAGCATCTATATTTCTATTAGGCACTCACAGATATATTGATGTTGGTATTTTTATGTCTATGTGAAAAAATATTGGCACTTCCCCACTTAGCAAAGTTTTTTAAAGAGTGTTTTATATTGAAAATTGCATCATAAAGTGGCCAATACCTTGTAGTATACAATAAATTTGAAGAAGGACTACAAGGTTTACATGCCTGCATTAAGAGAAATAAATAAAAATCAAGGCGAGAAGGAGGAAGCTACTAGTAAGGATGCACATAAATCAACTAAAATGCAAATAGATCCACAAAGGAAAAGAAATTCAATTTACATAATGAAAGAGGACTTGTGAACATCTATATATACAAAATGTTGAAATCACTCAAACACATTCTATTAATTACTTTGCATGCAATATGCATGGTGTCAAGGAAAAATAAAATATTATTGGTCAATCTAGCAAATAAAGAAGTCAATGTTTCTAGTGCTTGTATGACATTTGTAAAAGTATCTAACAGAAAAGAATGAATATTATCTTAGCTTTTCAGGCAAGAAAGAGAACCTTCGGGTGGATTTGGACCCATGGGAGTGTAATCAATCTATAGCCAAGAAAAAAATAATAATTAAAAAGCAACAAAGAAGATAGAGAGATGCAACAAAAAAGAAAATAAGATCTCATAATGGGTAGAGGTGTTAACAAAAAAGAGAAGTAAGATTCCATTTCAGGAAAGGTGTTCATACAAGGGTTGAAATACATGAGTGAATTTTGTGACTCCATTGCTATCTTACATGCTAGTGTAACAACCTCTCTTGGGGGCCATAAATAATCAACTTGACAAATTGAGAGTTAGAGATTCCTTTAATAAGAAAACATTAATTGCACAATTTAACATATTAAATCATCTTCAAGGTGATGGCAATCTTGAAAGAGAATATGAGTTTGGTTGATAAATACCTCACTAGAATGTAATCTAGTCAACAATTATATGAAGGAAGGAGATGGGCTATTGACACCCATCCCATTTTTTTAAAGTCCAAGTATGCAACTCATTGTGAACTATAGGTAACTTAGCTTAATGTATTTCGAAATTAATTAGTTTAATGGAGATGATAAGAGAGAACTATGAAATGTTTATAAGTTTGTGAGAGTGTTTGTAGCTTTCTTGGGGGGCATCATTATGTGAAACCCCAGATAGTAGGTGTTATCTGCCAAGGGGTGCTCAAGGGCTAAGTTATTTACATGCTCTCACCAAGAAGGTTAATGTAAAAGAGAGGGTTTGAGGTAAGTGGAGAGTATAAATTATATCCTCCTAATTTATCATTCGTTTCTAAAATTTTAGAATGCCTCAAAATCCACATTATGAATAGTGCTCATTGACCATTTGAGGGTTTTGGAATCCTCAATCAATGCATTTTAGTTTAGTTGACAACTAGGTTGAGTTAGGGTGAGCTATATATAATTATAACACCCCCATTCAAACCCTTGGGGAGTACAAGGAAAAAACCTGAGCCACTATATAAATGTCCAAGTAAAATGCACAATAGCATTCATAGACCTTGTTTAAGATATAAACAGTTCAGGTCCTGAAGTGCATCATGGTATAGTGTAGATATATATAGTGTAGCTTGTGTGTCATGATACAATACACATCGTGAAGATACTGAGCTTGTTTCTAAAATTTTGGAAGACCTTTCTTAAGGATGTCAAACTGCTGAGGAGTGCCAAATAGCATAGAGTGACCAATGTCAAACAAGAGCCGTCACTACCTTGTTAAGTCTCATACTCTAACTGATGGCTTCAATCCAAAGTGTTGCCCTCCAAATACAATATTGTTGTGGTAGTCATATGTTCAACCTTCCTGTGTAAAATGTGGTGATTATCATGATCAATATGTACACAAAGGTATCAACAACCATTGATAGATCACCAGCCAGTTTGAATCATATAGTATGATGTTGGATGATACAGTGCAAAGTACATGTGGATAGTACAAAGGCATAAGGCATGCACTTGTCCATAATACAGTACAAAGTATAGGCGCTATGTTTGGTGCATGTATATAGTACAAAGGCATAGGACAAGAACTTGTCCATAGTACAATTCAAAGTATAGGCGCTATGTTTGGTGCATGATATAGTGCAAAGTATGTGTCAAAAATGGAAAAATTTGCTTGGAAATGTGAACTTATTTGACATCATGAAGATGTATAATTAGGGATTGAGATCTAACTACAATCCTACGCTCTTGGTTTTCGTGGATATGACCAGTGGGCATTGGATCTCCTCTTCATCTAAATTTTTATGGAGTCATGTAGCTAAAGAAGTTTGCTTTATGTGATTGAGCCTCTTATTTCTCCATGTGGAAACATGAAAGCATGATATGCTAGTGTGTCAAATCCAAGGGAACGCAAATACTCAGTGCAAGATGGTGTGATCTACTGGTGGACATTGAAAGCATGAGGGCAAAATCATTCATTGGGAGTCTATTTGGTGTGTGTATCATCTCTTCTTCTTCTCTCTCAACAATCTCAGTATGGGAGCTGTACTAATTTACTCTGTGGTTGCCAATTGTCGGAGCCATGTGGTCCTTCTGATTGAAAATATATTTGATGTTGTGCACCCAAGTTTCTCATTTGTTTTAGGGAGACCAACATATCTAATGTCTCCCTCTTCCTGGCTACTTGATCTAAGCTATGCACTCCTTTCACTTTGTGTAGGCCATCTATCAAGTTAGAGAGTACAATCACTTGTGCATGCATCTCCCATGGTATTGGTAGAATTGTCACTTTATAAATTTTAAGATGTAGGCCAAAGCTCTTGAAGACTTGATACTAGTAGTTGTTGAGAGAGAAGAAGAAGAGGTTATAGACACACCAAATAGAATCCCAAAGACTGATTCATATTGATCACAAGTCACACATAAATAGGTGAGACCTAGTTCAAGTTAGAGCGAGCTATATATAGCTCTAATAGTAGTCATTCGATTGGACCAATGTTGCTACCTCAAATGCTCCACCTAATTGTGAGACCATAGCTCATGACCTTTACTTTTATGGCAATGTTTAAATACATGTATTTGCCACCACTGCTACCTATTGCTGCTCTACAAGGACACTTTGTGCTTCGCATTGGTTCTCCCTCTAAAAACATGCCTTTCCCCTCAGTATGCTCTTTATGCCTTGACCAAAATTCTTAACTGTCCTATCTCACAGCCTCTATTAGATCTCTTATAAGCCATGATGAGTTGCATATTTCCATGACAATCAATGAGCTAGTAAAACACAGATCAACTAGCTCCCTCAATATCTGTTGTAGTGGTCGATGAAATTCAAGTAGTAAAGTGAACCATTGTTGCTACTGTTAGAGCTATATATAGCTTGCCCTAACTCAGCCTAGTCCTCAACTAGATATATGCCTATGATCTATGACTAGAATCACTTTCTTGGGAGCAACTCTTGTGTCCATCTCTCTCCTTTTTCTCTTCCTCTCAACATGGTATCAGAGCCTCGCTACGCTCTAGCTTGACTATGAGAAGAAAGCGACATGTTTTTTGTCAATCTGACAACACAATCATTCACAAAACATTCTTTCTGATCGTTTTGACTACTTGATCGCTGGGTTTTGAGTTGATATGCAAAAGTTATCAAAGATGCATCACAAATCTACATTATGGTCATGATTGATGAAAACAACCTGCTTAAGCTTATTCGAAGCATATGCACTGGTTATTTTGACTGGTTGAATCACTATATTCTGATTTCAAGTAAGAAAGTTATGGTTATTTCTTCTTACTACCTGCTATCAATAAACTAGTAGAAGAGTGTTTGGACAGAAAGATGAACACTCATAACCAGAGAGGATTTGATCTAGGACATGAGGATGGAAAAGGTTCATACTTTCATAGAATCAACAATATTTGAAGCAAAAGCAAAAGCAATATACTTAATCATAAGAAGCTTCTCGATATGGTGTCGCCTTCCTACTTTCAGTCTCCACCAGTTGATCACACCATCTTGCACTCAGTATTTGCATTCCCTTGGATTTAACACATTGGCATAGCATGCTTTTATGTTCCCACATGAAGAAATAAGATGCTTAATCACATAAAGCAAACTTCTTTAGCTATAGGACTCCACAAAAATTTAGATGAAGATGAGACCCAACACCCATCGGTCATATCCATAAAAACCAAGGACACAGGATCATTGTTATAAGCATAGTCAATCTAATTTAGAGATCAAGATCTTATCTAATCGATGCCAAGTAGAGTCTCAATCTTGTTTTTAAGAGTAAGGTAGCCCAATCTACATGCTTTTGTAGTGATAACTATATACGTTCAACAGACGAGAAAGTTGATTGAGAAAATCACTTGGACAAAAGGTTATCTACCATATGAAAGCAATTTTTAATTTCTATTAGGTCATTAGTGAAAACAAGGGTTTAGTGCTTCAGCACTTGTGGTTTCATGCTGCTTTTGCAAAAGTAAAAGGCAATGATGCTTCACATATATTAAGCTAGTTTTTATTTAGTGCATCATTTACTGACCAGTTTCTTATTTAGTTCATCGCTTGTTGAGTCTTTGTGTAAGTGCTTTGCTACTCAACATTCATAGAACGTCCTTTAACCAAAGAGCTCTGTCAATATCTATGCTCGGGTGCCTCACAAAACTTGATTGCTTTTCAACAATCACTATGACATACATCTATGTGTTGGAGCTTTTCGTTGCCTATTGGTATAGAGATAAACCAAATTTATTTAATGTTGTACATGATTGGGAACCATGATATCATCGTAGTTCAGTACAATGCTTTGTTCTTGATATTCCACTTGAAAGGTTATGTTATTTGTATTCCACTACATTCATATGCTTGGTGTTCTATTCACAATGATAATACATGTATTATTATGTTTTGCTAGCAAGTTTAGCTACAGCTTCAAGTTTCCATGAATCTCGGTTAAAGATACTTGCCAAATATTCTATATCAAGCTTTAGTTTCAACATGAGTTGATTAATTCAAAGGAGCTTCCAAAATATTTGGTATTGTTTTGAAGGCTATATTTTCTTCGATTATCTTATCATTTACTTTTGATTTCCTAAATGTTTTATGTTATTTTAAAGGTGACAGTTACTTTCGATTATCTTATGATTTTGAAAGCACGTTCTCTTTCATCTTTGTTAATCAAGCATGCCTATAGGCCATCCATTGTATTTGATCTGGAGTAGGCTAAAGATCATGTAGGTGTGCTTGATATGCAAAAGAAGATGTCGATCTAATGTTTCTTTCTCTCTTATAAGCGAACATCTTGCTTGACTTGCTCGTCATGTATTCAACACTAGCTTTACTTTGTTTCTTTCTCTCTTATAAGCTAACATCTTGCTTGACTTGCTCGTCATGTATTCAACACTAGCTTCACTTTCATAAGCTGGTCCATCCTATGAAAGAAAATGACTTGCCGAATGTTTTCTATTGTTAACATTCTAACATGTTTTCTTTCAATGTTTCTTTTCTATTTAGCTTTGAATATATCATTACTTCTTTCATACGTTACTTCACATAGGCGAAGGTGCTTCTCACATGTTTTCTTGTCATTTTCAAGGCACTCGTTTATTTCCAAGGTGAGATCATTTGTTGTCTTTCATCACACTCAATTGTTTCTCAGATTTCATGGAGGTTTGAACAGATGCCTAGATACAATCCAATGGACTTAATGCACATTTGATACCTATAGGATCAATACATCTACTTTGTTTTTCATACTCATCTATATTTACGAGTGCATGCAAGGTCTTGCTAGACCAATGATTTGTTCCTTCTTTGTCGATTAACTTATTGATGACTTTTGGTGTATATTTACTTATTCGTTCAAGCAAGGCATACTTTTATTTCGCCCTTTATGTGGTGAGGTATACTTATATGTCTTTCACAATGAACACATATGGCTGACTTATTGAGTACTCATTTGGTCCTGGCATCTATGGATTACTTATTGCGTACTCGTTTGAATGTGGCAAGGTTCAACGTCTTTTAGGTGACAATATTTATGAACATATATGGCTAATTGCTTGAGTACTCATTTGGATGTGGCATATGGCTAACTACTTGAGTACTCATCTGGACATGGTAGATGGATTATTACTGACTCCTCGTTTGGATGTGATACATTTTTACTTGTCTATACGTGGTACATGGATTGTTACTAAGTCCTCATTTGGATGTGACACATATTTATCTAGCTTTCATGATGGACACATATGGATTACTTATTGAGTACTCATTTGGACATAGTCATACTGCATACTCATTTGCACATGGCAAGGTTCAATGTCTTTCAGATGAACACATATGGATTACTTCTTGAGTACTCATTTGGACATGGCACAATATAGATTATTTATTAAGTACTCGTTTGGACGTGGCACATATGCATTATTGTTGAGTACTTGTTTGGATGTGATCACCGTTCTCGGATGCCCATTTTCTTAGTTACTTCTGGATGTTCTTTGTAATCTCGGATGCTCGTCTTCTCGGTTGTTAGGTACTTTCGGATGCAAAGAGGTTGTTATTTCATTCCTGCTATGATTATGTAAGTTGTGTCTAATCCACACAAGCTTGCCTCTTGTCATACATGCGTGGCTTATGCTCGTTGTATTTTTGGTTGTTTGGTACTTCCGGTTGCCTAGTTGCTCGGTAATTCTGGGATGCCTAATTGTTCGTATTTTTGGTTGTTTGGTACTTTTGGCTACCTAGTTGTTCAATACTTCTGGGTTGATCAATTTTTTGGTACTTCTGGATGTTTGGATGCTCGTTGTGTTTCTAGATCATTGATTCTTGATTTGCAAGATCATTATGGGCCTTCCTATTGTGTTGCTATGGCTTTCTTACATTAGACAAGAGACATTTCAGCCCTGGCTTTATGGACATATCAAATCCGATACTTCAGGATGCCCGGATGCTTGTTGTGTTTTTGGATTATTGGTTCTTGATTTGCAGGATCTTTATGGGCCTTCCTATTGTGTTGCTATGGCTTTCTTACACTAACCAAGAGACATTTCAGACCTGGCTTTGTGGACATCTCAAATTGCCCCTCCATACTCATCTTTGGAGTGATCGAAACAAATTCCTCATACATTCATCATCCTTGGTACAATAGAAACAGACACTTGAATATTTGCTGTGTTCATATACTCTCCATGACATCGGTCATGATGAATTGTGCGAAACATGAAGGCATGATTATAAAGGTTTGAGGAGGTTTGACTAGATTGAACTTGGAGACAACAAGCTCTACTATTCAGATGAAGAGCTCAAACATCGAACTTGAAGATCTCAAGCCTTGATTATGCATCATCACTACATCAAACAAGTTGAGATTTCCAGAAAGATTTTTCTAATTTTCACACATACTTTGCACTGTATCGTGCACCAAACATAATTCCTATACTTTGCACTGTACTATGGACAAGTGCTTGTCTTATGCCCTTGTACTATCCACATGCAATTGGCACTGTATCATCCAACATTACACTGTATCATTCAAATTTGCATATGACCATTCTTTGTATATATATTTTCACATAGATATATATAGTGGCACGGGTTTTTCCCTTGTACTCCCCAAGGGTTTTTTCATCCATAGCTAGAGGGCCTAGTTTGAGTGGGGGTGTTGGAGCTATATATAGCTTGCCCTAACTCAGCCTAGTCCTCAACTATATATATGCCTATGATCTATGAATAGAATCACTTTCTTGGGAGCAACTCTTGTGTCCGTCTCTCTTCTCTTTCTCTTCTTCTCAATAGCTATGGGTCTGGGCATAACCCCATACATCTGTGTGAATCAAATCAAGAATACCTCTTGCTCGAGAGGTGCTTTTGCCGGAGTTCCAAGGTTTGCTTTTGTTTACCAAAGCAGCATGCTTTGCAAACTTTTCTAGGAATTCCAATTGCCATATTTTGATTTTTGAGCTCTATCAAGCTTTTGAAATTGACATGTCCATATCTCGTGTCATTTTGTGAAAAGTGGCATCTGTTGCGGTTGAGCTGACATGGCATGCAAATCTAAAATTGAAGCTAGCATTCTAAAAAAGCGTCATTCCTTGAATACTTTTCCTACTAGCTGATATCCTCTAGATTTGTGTCTGATCATGCATCCATGTCCATCAAATATGACTCGATAATTGTGTTCCTTCATTTAACCAACTGACAAGAGGTCCTTGTTGAGTTTCGAAACATAGATAAGTCCTTCACCAATCCTTTCGTACCAGTGAAATTGTCCATAGGGACAATGCCTTTCACTTGAGATAGATTTGGTATGTTATTTGCAGTGTAGATAACATTCTTCTAATCTTCTAATGGATTAATCTTTGTGAACCATTCCTGATGCTTTGTCATATGAGATGATAAACCATTTGCTTGGTCGAATTGATAACTCAATTCCCCTTTTGAATTGCAGTCAATGTTTAGATACACTATTCCACTGTGCTACATATCCTCGCTTTTGCAAGAAACATATTCTCAGGTCCATTGGCATAATGACTGTGACTAGAATGTTCCTCTTTCTTGCAAATTCCCTCGATTGATGTTGGATTGATCGCCTTGGCCGTACTGTTTCTTGCGGTAATCTCTTTCATAGTTTCTAAACTTATGATAGTAATTGACTGAATGTTTGACACCTGGGTGGAGCATTCCCTCGTCTCCTTGGAATCTTCCTCAATTGGAATTATTTCCTCTTTGCCGATGCTAATGTTGTTGAGGATGATGCTGATGCTGATTCTAACTTTGATGCTTCTTTTGTTGTTGATGATGACCACTTTGCTAAAATGATCTACCTCCGTCTCTGCCTCTGCTTCTTCTTACATCTGAAGCTACGAATGCTTGATCATTGGAATGACCTTTCTATGCGTCAATGGATTTAGTCCTGAGTTCTTCACTAAGTAAAATTGACTGAAGTTATTCCAATGTCAGAATTTGCCATTGAATGGAAATACTTTGGACTAGATTCTCGTATCCCTCTCCTAGTCCATTCAGGATGACTTGAACCATTTCTGTAAGATTCATGGTCTTTCCTTCTACTATTGTGAGTTTATTATTGTAATCCTCAATCATGAGTACGTAAGCATGACTAGCTTCACTACTATTGTAGAAACTCTGGTTGATTTGGTTTTTGAGTGTGAGAATCCTGGAAGTGTTCTTGGACTCATAAAGAATTTCAAACATATCCCATGCTTTTTTTATGTCTTGACTATGTTGATCTTCTCCTAGCATGACATCTTGCACATACTACTTGGTTAAACGATATCCATATTTCTCTCTCTTATCCCATTGTGCCTATGCTCGAGCAATGGCAAGATTTGCTACAGGTGCAGTTACTGTTGGTGTAGCTCCTGTTGCTGTTGATACTGTGATAACAGGTGGAGTATTAATACTGCTAGCTAGATCATCCAATGGTCTAGGTGTAGACCCATCGACATACTCCCATTTTTCTTGAAGTACAAGAATGGTCTCCATTCAGTATTTCCATGTGCCATAATTGGAGTTGTCTAAATTAGCTGATGCCTCCAAATTGAGGTTGCTAGTGGTTGACATGGTGCAAGAAAGAAACATACTCAAAGTGTCTGTGAAATCACTGTCTGAAGGAACTGCAAAATACTGACTATATCATGTTAAATATGAATTGTCAGTGAAGTTAGAACTGCTACATGTCTTGTGGTGGCAAATGATGTCGGGAATAGCCAAGAGGCTTCACAATTCTTGAAAATAATGTGCCAATCATGCCAGGAAATAGCCAAATAGGCTTTACAATGATGACATGTGTGTGTGAAATCAAATCATGTGCTATATGCCCACTGATCAGTCGGTCAATGTCTCTGAACACTCTAAAGTATGCTCACTCAACTGTGGAATGTAAGGTTTTAGGTAATGTGATGATGTCAAACCACATGTGAGGGAAGGAACTAACTCCTAGTAGGAACTATCTAGGAATTTTTTGGCATGGATTCGATTGGCTGCTTTAGAGTTCTCTCCGCTATGGATGATCTAAAATACTATGAACTAGATCCAAACCAACCATTGAGCAATGAAGAAGTAGCAAATAACTCCTTTTCTTTGTTCATTTTAGGTGTTGGATCATATGTGTCCGTGTAGAGGCTGATGTGCATGCAAGTGGATTTGTCATCAAGGCTCAAAAGTGTGTGATACTTGCACCAAAATGTGAGTCTTACATGATGAGCGCATGAAGCACAAAAAAATGAGCATTTTTTCTTTTTGGAGTGCCCTCAAATTCTTCCTGGATCAACAAATACGGCAGGTCGAGGGGCAAGAAAGGGTGAAAAGTGCTTAGTGATGATGTGGTAATCAAAGTCACATGCAAGGGCGTGCCTACCAAGGGGTGTGCCTTTGGAGCACTATGTGATGTCTCCTCACACAATCTTTTGTCCTCGCTGTAGCACAGTGCGAGAGCCCCTCCTCCCTTGATCTTGAAATGGTGAGATATGGGAGCTCCTCTCACTCTTCAAAAGCCCAATTTGGATGCTCTCCAAAACTTCACCAACTTGGTACAAGAGGTGAACGTGAAGGAGGGGCAACTAGTCTGTCAAGGTCAGAAGATTACCATCAATGAAAGCGTGATTGAAAATGCTCAAGGAATTTCTAGAGGCAGTTTGCAAGCACACTTTTTCGAGAAGCAGTGGAAGAGACATGATATTCTAGACATATACCCCAACACTTAGATTAGTAAAGATGGTGGAGTCAAGATTTGGAGCTTGCCAACATAGCTTCAAGATGTGCTGAAGAAGACCATTCACTTCTTTCCTGATACGAGAGGAACCTGTAAGTTATGGCAGGTTTAAGAAATAGTAGAACAATTGAAAGGACGTGATGTATCTTTCTCAAGGGCGATCTCCAAGAGTGTGTTAACCAACCTGAATAATTGCATGGATGGCAAATCCCAATTTTCATCTCAGTCCGCTGGAGTTGCAATGCACCTAATGGCATCTACCCTCAAAGGGATTTTTGTGTAATATGATAAGCAGATGTCTCAGAAGGTGATTTTTCTACAAGAGAAAGCCACCGATGCAACAAAGGCAGTGCAACTTGAGAAAAGTCTAAGGGAAGGTGCAAAAGCCAAGGTAGAGGAGGCACAAGCGAGGGCCTTGTAGGCACAAGAGCAAGCTGAGGCTGCTACAAAATTGGCTAACATGGAAAGGCATAGAAGAGAAGAAGTAGAGAAGCCCATGAAGGAGCTCCGAGATAGACTCCAAGAAGTGAGAAATGATAGGGACATGTCAGACAAGGAGCTAGAAAAGATGCAAAAGGATGTTGAAGATCAGAGAGCCAAAAAGGAGGGTCTTTACAAACAGCTCTGCAACATGCAAAACACACTGAACATTGAAAAAGACCAAATGATGGAGGAGCTGAAAAGGGAGAATGCAGAAACTAGAAAGGTGACACAGGAACTACGAGAGAGCTTCAAGGCCAAGAAAAATGGGGTAAAGAGCAGTCGGTGTGGAGAAGAGAACAAGCCAACTCCCAAGGCAAAGAAGTATGCAGAGAGCAGCCACGGTGGAGCAAGTTCTAGCCACCATAGTGGAGCAATTTGCAGCAGCTAGGGTGAGGATTGTTTTCTCGAAACATTGTTGGAAGTCCAAAGAGCAAGCTATAAGACCCTGCAAAAGATCATGATAGATGTTTGCACGAGCTTGCTGTGGCTTTGACAGTTATGAAAAGTATTCTGTCATCCTGAGATATTTCCAAACTAGAGTGAAAGTCTTGGAAACTGCCCATGAAGATGTTTTTCAGTAATTTACGTAGCAGATGAAGTTGTTGCACAAAGTGAGCAAAAAGTGCAAGAGATGAAGGAGAACATCCGTAGCCTTAGGATGAGGCAGGAAGGAATCAAGAAGCAACTTCATCATGTACAGAGCAAGACTGTGGTATTGACGGCTGCAATAGCTAAATTGGATGCCTATTCTACTATGCAGCAGGGTCTGAAATGCATGGTCTACCACACCCCCATCATAGATGACTGTTCTATCTGATGGCCTACGTGGTACCACCCTATGCACTTTTTTTATTTTGGAGTGTTTGTGCATACAAAATCACTATGTAGAGAATGCCATTTTCCATTGCCCACAGATCAAATGTGCCCACTGCCTACTACTACAACTATCTACGATGAGAAAGTGGATGCTGCAGCTAAATTTGCCATTTGGGCAAAAGATCTTAAAGACAAGGATCTCAAATTGAAGAAGGCCAAGACCGAGCCCCCGACTACAAGGAAAAGGAGCTCGAAGGGAGGAACCAACCCCCTTCAGGAAAGGAGCAAGAAGGGTCGAGCCTACAACCAGGAAGCTTAAATCATGGAAAGAGGAAGCGGCATGAAGGGAAGGGTCGTGGGCCCCTGCAAGAAGGGACTAACCCCATTCTCGAAAGGAGCAAGGAGGTCCAAGCTTGCAATCACGGAGCTCAACAAGGAGTCCTTGAGATGTAATCTGAAGTAAAGGAGTCCTTGAGATGTAATCTAGTCACATAGCTGAGATGTTTTCTCAGCTATGTGACTAGATAGTGTCCTTTGATCCACGCCAGCACAGTGATAATAATGAGACAAAAGATTTTGATTTGACAAGTAATGTGAGACGAAAGATTTCGATTAGATCACTAATGTGAGATTGAAAGATTTCGATTAGTGAACTAAGACGAAAGATTTTGATTAGACAACTAATGTGAGACGAAAGATTTAGATTAGACAACTAAAATGAGACTGAAGAATGAGAATGTCGGGCTCAATGAACTCTCTCCCTATTTAAGTGCAGTGCAGACACAACTAAGAGCCCATTACAAAATCTAGCCCCAAAACTCTATATACCGATCCACCTACTGCGAATCTATGGCATACCCAAAAGACTTTGGAATGCTTTTGTTCTATCTAAAAATGATGTTGGATGGCATCCTTGAAGAAACAGACCCAGAGAAGGAGGAAAATAGCTACAAGGAGGACATGCTTCGGTGGTGGATGTATTACTTGGAGTTAGCACAGATGGTGAATATAAATTTCCCTGGCTATTGTTTTTCCTTCTCCTTTAAGGTACTTGTCAAGCTCATGATGTAGGTTTCTTTTGGCATCAAATGATAGAGGCATGAAGATGCATAGAGCGCAAAGACCATGATGAAGAGGACCCCTAGCAAAAGGAGGAGTAACTATGGGCATATAAGTTGGTAGACTCAAGCAAGCAATGTGTAATTCGAGTGTGTGAAGAGGTCTGCCATTGTGTAGCAGACTGGCCTCAAGAGCTGGGAGATGCTTGCTATAGAGAGGTTGATAAGATAATTGGGAGTCTGGAATTTCCTTGAAAAATAAAAATGTCGTTGTGTTTTAAGATAATAAAAATCTTACATACATTTCTTGAACTTGTGGATATTCTCATGGTACTCGTAATACCTGATTTTGTATGGACCTACTTCCATGTTAGTACTTAAATGTTTTAAGTAGCCCGGTGGTTGAAATCTGACAGTTACTATAACCAGTATAAAGGGCACTAGCACTGTGCAACAAATTTTAGGATAGCATGACAGTAGTGTAGGGATAGCATGGTAGTAGTGCAAGATTAGTGCAGAATAAGTTATCGCCAGGATAGTGGTTGGTTGCACTAGGATATGAACAACCACCAGCATGGTTGTTTGCTTCTATTATTACAAGATTAATGGATTAGTTATGGGAAACTAGTGCGGTGTTGTTGGGATATACTTAAAGCAAGCATGGGATGAAATTTGACGGTTACCGGAACGATAAACAGTCTAAAGGGCACTGCTTTAGTATAACACTGTGCAACAAATTTTAGGATAGCATGGCAGTAGTGTAGGGATAGCATGGTAGTAGTGCATGATAAGTTATCACCAGTGAGGTGGTTGGTTTGCACTAGGATATGAACAGCCACCAGTCCGATGGTTTTCTTCTATTATTACAAGATGAATGGATTTGTAGGATGTGTGGATTTGTTATGGGAAACCAGCATGATGGTTGTTGGGATATACTAAAAAGAAGCATGGATTTTACCGTTTGGGATTTATAAAAATAATTTAATAAAACCAGCACGGTGGTTGTTTGGGATATACTAAAAAGAAGCAGTCTCAATACAAATTCCATTTTGTAGGACAAGTGGACATATTATTTCCCTGTAATAAGACTACATACATTTTCTTAGTACTATCTCAGTCGTCCTCGTCCACCACTCCAAGACACCCCAAGATGTGCTCATGTGTGTCTAAATCCAATTTGAAGACACTCTTGCTCTTCTTTCATTGTGGCACATGTTGCATCTAGAACTTAATAGCTCTTACTAGATGAGAGTACACACATGTTTGTGGACTCTTATGTAGCAGTTCATAATTGCAGCCTCCCTTGGATGTTTTTTTGTACCGAAAAGCTCTGACTACTACATCCCACTTCTCATAGGTTATTTCCCAATTATCCTTAAATGCTTCCTCAACTTTGTACTTAGGTTTTGTGCACTGCAAAAGAAAGTATGGGTCATCTTCCTTGTTCTCCCTAGAATTTGCGACAACTACAAAGTTATCCCCCTCTTCTAGACAGTCAGTGAGGTCATCAAAACTCTCCTCAAACTATGGCAAGTTGTTTGTCTCTCCATTGTTTATCACTCCATATAAACATAGAGGGAAAACTTGAACTCACTCCCATGTCTTCGTAGTTGCAATGTTCTCACAATCGTCATGATCCCCTATGATGCACGCACTACAAAAACATGAAATTTTTCTCGTTTTAATCAGTTGGTTGTTTGAAAAGCCCCATATGCTATGTAGACCATGAACTCCTTTAATTTTCTCACAATCATGCCGGCTTCTCCTTTGGACTTCATCCACTTTCACTTCATGGAGTACTCTGCATACTATAGTACTCTTAAAGGTTTGTTTGCTATATGTTGAATGTGTGCCTATGGAGAGGTTGATTGTAAGCCATGGTACAGCATCATGGGCATCATTGAGTTTTTCTTGAGGGCATGCTAATGGGTGTTTAAATAGAGCTTGATTAATAACAATACTGCATCCATCATGTTCACCCTTGCCATAGCTAGACCCAAAGAAATTCCACATCATGTCTAGACCGACGGTCAAGGATTTGAACCTTGAGATGAAGTCGAATCCACGTGCTAATTTAAATTGAGAGGCAACACCATCTCACCACACCCAATGTTGTCTTATATTTTTTGCATGGGGATTTTCCTTTTTTAGCCATTCCTAATGCAGTAGAAAAGCATGCTGCACAAATAGGGTGTCATGTTCCCTATCATTTGAAATGTAGAAATGGTAAATGCATTGCACTGACCTGGACTCCTGTGAGTCAGCAAGCAGATTGGCATTAGGCATGGAAGAATCAAGCAAATGAATGTATGTGATATGTACAAGAATTGTTATCTGCTTGTTGTACTAATGAGCACTTTGTATCTTAGCTTATTCTTGAAAAGAATAATTTTTTACAAAATCTATGCAGATACAATAGTGTCACAAGGAAAATTGGCAAGGGACGTCCTGAACTGCTTATCCTGCTAGCTGGCCATGAAATTGTGAAGCATATATTTTGGGATGGATTGAACCACGTGACCTATAAGCTCCCTTGGCTTGGTTCTCTCATATGACAGTAGCCATCTCTTTTTATCCGATTCTTCAACATTAACATTTTCAAATCTCCTCCATTTTAGAGCAATGTGGTTGTCTTCCCTCATTTCATTTGGACAGACATTGAATGTCTTCTTATTCAGCTTCAAACTGCAATGTTTGCATGTGCCGTGAATGCGTTCAATCCTGTGCCACTCACGATCTCCCTTTGGACAAACCATTGGCTCCCATAGAGACCTCATGCTACAAAACCTACCCTCCCTTGCAACACATGATGAGGATTCAGGTGGCCTACATACTATGCATTCATTGGGGAGGCATGGGCATCAATCCCCATGAAGCAATGCTCCAACATGACCAGATCTCAAGTCATTCATAGCTTGCTAGGGTAGGTCAAAGTCTATGTATGTTTTGCAACAACAAACATTCCTATCTTTGAGTTTCCAGACATAATAGGGCTTACAATTCTCAAAGCTCCTCTACCCGATTGAAATGTCTAGATTCTGATCCACAAACTTGAGATACAACTCCGTCTCTACTGACCCAACATGCGGGAGCAATAGAACAATGAGCCCCCTTTTTGCTACTACTAAAAGAATACAAAACACAGTCTAATTAAAGTATATAATGAAGCAAAACAAATTTCAACCACCGCACTAGTTTAGCATAGTCAAATTTCAATCACCGGGTTGGTTTAGGACACGTTTAGGATAGTCACAATTTCAACCATCGGCATGGTTTAGGACACTATCATAGTTTCAACCACTAGGATGGTTTAGCTTGATAGTCTCAACTTCACATATTAGACAATAACAAGAATATTGCTTTTCATTTCTGAATTTCACCATTAGAACATAAAAATATATTGCTTTTCATTTATGAATTCCACAATTTAACAGTGGTATATGACCCGAATATCAAGAAATTAAATTTAACAAATTTAAGTACTAAGAAACATAATAATTTCAACCACTGGGCTGGTCAATAACTAATGTCTGTTCAACCACATTAGTTTAGGACAATCACATAACTGGTGATTGAGCGAAAGCAGCCATGGTTTCATGATGTTCCAACCACCGGGCTGGTTTAATAAAATAACAATATATTACAAAATATATTGCTGTTAATTTTTGCTCAACCATGCCACCGAGCTGGACAACAACTAATGTTTGCTCAACCATGCTGGTTCAGGACAATCACATAACTAGCGATTAAGCTGAATCAGCCTACGGTTGCATGATGTTCGAACCACCGAACTGGTTTATGACAATCATATCTAATTAAAGCCTGGTTTAAGAAATGAAACAAGTAAACTATCCCAAATCTCAATCACAAACAACCACTGGGCTGGTTTAGGCATCACTGACCTACGTTGTATCTAGCATGTGTATGATGTGCTCCTCATACACCTTGCATCCCATCTGCTTCTTACAATTGTCCTTTCTATTTGGAGAAACTCTTGTTTTTTCATGCCAAAACGTTGTGACTGTAGCAATGACTTCTACACTTAGGCTGTCTCTCTTTTTCTTACATTCTATCGAAGCCCACAAACTTCTCGGATCGGTATGATCATGCATTGCTTTTGCTCTACGTTCAACCATTGGAGCCATGTTGGTCCTTCTGATTCACAACATCTTCAATATGCGGCCAAGCCATTTCTCCTTTGTTTCAAGGGACACCAACATAGCTTATGTCACCCTCTTTGTAGTAGCTAGTTGATCTCAACTGTGCACCCCTTTTGTGAAGACTCGAGACTGGTAATCACCTGAATGGCTTGATGTTGCTACTTTGAATGCTCCCACCAGTCGTGACACTACAGCTCGTGTTCTTTGCTCCAATGGCATTGATCAAATGCATGCATCTACAACCGCTTCTTGCTACAGCTCTGCAAGGAGTCTTCTTTCTTCTCATTGTTTCTTCCTTCGCAGATGTTGCAAAAGTGTCTTCCATTGTCGATTCGATATCGTGCCAGTGCTTTCCTCAACCTACACTCTGTTCCTTATGCCTTGACCTGGCTTTTTGGCTTTCCTGTCTCATAGCCTCTATCTGCTTCTCTTGCAAGCCATGGCAAGCTGCATGTTACGATTGATGCCATGGACATGATCCATCCAAAATAGAACGAGAGAAGCTAGGTAGTGAGGCAAGCAAAGAATAGAAGACAACTGACCTAAAAGAAGATAATGGAAAACCAAAGTCTGTGCAAGGTCACGTCAAGGTGCGTGCGGGCTGCAGGGCATTTGTAGTGCGGGGGGCAAGTTGCAGTTTCTTAATATTTCAAGATTTGATGGTCGAGAGGTGTGAAAATTCGTAATTTACAGGAGTAGCAAAATTTTCAGCTTTTAATTTTTCCCCCTCCAGTGATACATGTCATTAAAAATGGATATCCCAAACAAGTGCAATGTGGCTTAAAATGCTTCAAAACACAAATAGGCCAAAGGGCATGCTACCGGGTTCGATGTTGTGTATAATGAAATGCAATCACATTTGGCATGCTTATGAGCCATATATCAAGCAAGTGCATGGAAAAAGAAACAATTCAAAATTGTAAATAGTGTTGGACTTAATAAAATATCTTTGCACATGCACAAATTGCACTTTTTTTACTTCTTCCATTTTGGGGTGAATCTAGATACCAATATCAACAACTATCAATGTTTTGAGACCACTATGTAGTAGTCCCACTAGTTTGGATTCTAAATTTTCAATCCGTTTTGGTTTTCAACAAATAAAAAAAAGTTATGGAGCATGCCCTCAAATGGGTATGCATCACTTTAGCACAACATTGGAGGCCCATTAATCCATGCCTAATGTTCTCATTTAGGTGTGTCCTTGGGTTGAGGAGAATCTCACATAGTGCACTTTTGAATGATTACTTGGTTGCATGTGTGTATAGAACACAATTTTGATACTTTTAAATAAATTTCTATATCCTATAGTCTTCATGATGCATGCTTCACATGCAACATAGAACTTGTAATGCTTTAATGGTCTCGTTCCAAATGCTTATTCCATAGTTTTTAGTTCTTTGCAACAACGAACATTCCTATCTTTGAGTTTCCTCATGTACTAGGACTTACAATGCTCAAAGCTCCTCTGCCCAATTGAAATGTCTGGATTTTGATCCATAAATTGAGATACCTGAGTCTTTGGGTGAGTTCTTCTATAGCTTTTGGTGTCGGTCAATCGAGCCAGGTGATGATCTGCTCAGTTGATCAAATTCACCTCACCTTGTCTTATTGTCAATAGGTTGTTAGAGAGAGGGAAAGAGACGGAGTGAAAGAGAGAGAGAGAGGGGGGGGGAGGGAGAGGGAGAGTAAAAGAGAGTGAGGAAAACAGAGAGAGAGAGAGAGAAAGAGAGTAAAAGAGAGAGAGGGAGAGTAAAAGAGAGACAGGGAAAGAGAGAGAGTGAGATATGCTTGTTTATGTATCAGTCAGGCCAGGAGATGATCCACTTCATCCAATTGGGTTCGCCTCGCCTCAGTTGATGTTTATAATAGTCAAGATCCAAGTCAGGTGATAGCTCGCATCTGACACTCGATTCCCCCTGCTTCGGTCTTTTTATATATCATATCCATTTATGTACATAGGTGTCAGTAGAGCTGGGTTTTATCTGGATGATGGCCCACTTTTGTCAGTCGGTTCATCCTAATAAAACTCTTCCCATCCAGATGTATGATTGGCAAAGCTTGCCAACGCTTTCCTCGGCCCGCACTCTGTTCCTTATCCCTTGACTTAGCATTTTGGCTTTCCTGTCTCATAGCCTCTGTCTTCTTCTATTGCAAGCCATGGCAAGCTGCATGTTGTGATTGACGCCATGGCCACGATCAGCAGTCCAAAATAGAACCAGAGAAGCTAGCTAGTGAGGCAAGCAAAGAATAGAAGAAAACTTACCCGAAAGAAGACAATGGCAAACCAAAATCTGTGCAAGGTCATGTCAAGGTGCGTGTGGGTTGCAGGGCATTTGTAGGGCAAGGGGTAGGTTGCAGGTTCTTAATCTTCCAAGATTTGATGGACAGGAGGTGTGAAAATTCAAAATTCATGGGAGTAGAAAAATTTCAGCTGCCGGTTTTCTCCCCCTTCGGCGATACACATCAGCAGACTTGGATATCCCAAACAAGTGCAATGTGGCCTAAAATGATTCAAAACACAAATAGGCCAAAGGGCATGCTATCGGGTTTGATGTTATGTATTATTAAATGCAATGACCTTTGGCATGCTTATGAGCCATATAGCAAGCAAATGCATGGAAAAACAAACAATTCAAAATTGTAAATAGTGTTGGATTTATTAAAATATCTTTGCACATGCAGTTCAATTGCACTTTTCCAACTTCTTCCATTTTAGTGTGATTCTAGATACCAATACCAACAACTATCAATGTTTTAAGACCACCATGCACTAGTTCCAATATTTTGGATTCCAAATTTTCAATCCGTTTTGGTTTTCAACAAATCAAAAGAAAGTTATGGAGCATGCCCTCAAATGGGTATGCATCACTTTAGCACAACATTGAATGCCCACTAACCCATGCATAATTATCTCATTTAGGTGTGTTGTTGGGTTGAAGAGAAGCTCATGCAGTGTACTTTAGAATGATTACTTGGTTGCATGTATATATAGAATAAAATTTTGATGTTTTTGAATAAGTTTCTATATCCTATAGTCTTCAGGATGCATGCTTCACATGCAACATAGCACTTTTAATGCTTTAACGGTCTCATTCCATATCCTTTTTTCATATAATTTTTCTCTCATGTTCAAGTTTGGAATGTGTACTACAACTTGAAGACAAAGTTTGCCAAATTCCATTGAGCAATGCATAAGTTATGGGTCATGCAAGATACCCATATACAGAAAAGTTCCCGAACCTCACCAAAAATGGCTACACCCAAGCAAACAATGACCCTCCTAGACATGCCAATGACATGTTGGTCAAGGGAATCATGTTATGGACCATGCATGACTACCCAGGATATGGAGAGTGCACAGTTACATGGTTCTGTCTTTACATGTATAATGATACTTTTATGACTCTCTTTCTAGTGCATGTCTTATACTAACACATTCATGGATGCATGCATGACTTGCAATAAGTGGGTACCATGCTTGTCTTGTTTGTGGGAAGGGTTTGAGAGTGCTTGCACAACACTTCAAACATATGAGGAAAATGGTTTATGAAGGTCATGCTTGATACCTTCTACTAGACCATCTTGCATGTGAAGGCCAGCTTGATCTAGCACCACCATCTTTGAAGGCAAGTGACTAGATTCAACCTTGGAGGGAGAATGGAGAGGAGCCTCCTCTTGGTATGAAGATGCTATCCATCTTTCATGAGCTTCCTTATTGGGGTTAGTTACAAATCAATCATCTCTTGGATCCCATGCATATCTTCAAGAATGTGGGGGCAAAGACCCGAGAGGAGTGCGAGAAGACTTGCAAGCTATCTATAGGATGCCTCATATGTGGCCCCAAGTGCATGGTCATAAAGTTATCCTCCTGAAAGTAGCATGGATCCTCTCCAAGAGTTAAAAGTGCATATATCAAGAACTTGATATTTGATATCGAGTTAAAGCCTGAACTTGATGTTCAACATCGAGTTGAACCTTGAACTTGATTTCCAGCATCAATTTGATAAACCTTGATGCCGAGCATCAAGTTCATGCATCAACTATTAGAGCTATATATAGCTTGCCCTAACTCAGCCTAGTTGGCCTCAACTATATATATTATTATGATGTATGAATATAGTCACTTTCTTGGGAGCAACGCTTGTGTCCGTCTCTCTCCTCTTTCTCCTCCTTTCAACATGACTATGAGAAGGAAGAAACAAGATTCTCATGCTAGCACTATGCTCTAGCATGACTATGAGAAGGAAGAAACAAGATTTTCATCAATCTAACAATGCAACCATTCACTAAACATTCTTTCTAATCATTTCAACTACTTGATCGCCAAGTTTTGAGTTGATATGCAGAAGTTATCAAAGGTGCATCACAAATCAGTGATGTGGTCATGATTGATGAAAACGGATCACACTAGGTTATTCAAAGTGTATGCACTAGATATTTTGATTGGCTGGATCACTATATTCTGATTTTAGGTAACAAAGTTATAGTTATTTCTTTTTACTACCTGCTGTCAATAAACTGGTAGAAGAGTGTTTGGACATGAAGATATGCACTAGATATTCTAATTGGCTGGATCACTATATTCTGATTTTAGGTAACAAAGTTATAGTTATTTCTTTTTACTACCTACTGTCAATAAACTGGTAGAAGAGTGTTTAGACATGAAGATGAGCACGCATAACTAGAGAGGACTTGATTAGGACATGAGGATGGAAAAAGATTCATACTTTTATAGAATCAACAATATTTGAAGCAAAAGAAAAAGCAATGAAAACTTAGACTTAATGATAAGAAGCTTCCTGATACAGCGTCACCCTCTTGATTTTAACCTTCACCAGATGATCACACCATCTTGCACTCAATATGTGTGTTCCCTTGGATCTAACACATTGGCATATCATGATTTCACGTTCCCACATGGAGCAATAAGATGCTCAATCACATAAAGCAAACTTCTTTACCTACATGACCACAAAAATTGAGATGAAGAGGAGACCCAATGCTCGCCAGTCATATCCACAAAAACCAAGAGCGCAGGATCATTGATGCAAGTGTTGCCAATATTTAGGGATAAAGATCTTATCTAATTAATGCCAAGTAGAGTCTCAATCTTGTTGTTAAACCCAATCTACGTGCTTTTATAGTGATAATGATATACGTTCAACAGACCAGAAAGTTGATTGGGAAAATCGCTTGGATAAAAGGTTATCTACCATATGAAAAAGAAATTTTTGTTTTCTATTATGTCATCAGTGAAAACAAGAGTTTAGCACTTCAACACTTGTGGTTTCATGTTGCTTTTACAAAAGTAAAAGCCAATGATGCTTCACATCTATTAAGCTAGTTTTTATTTAGCGCATTCTTATTTAGTGCATTGTTTGCTGAGTCTTTGTGTAAGTGCTTTGCTACTCAGCATTCATAGAATATCCTTCAACAAAAGAGCTCTATCAATATTTATACTTGGGTACCTCACAAAACTTGATTTCTTCAGATCATCAACCGATATGACATAAATCTATGTGTTGGAGCTTTTCTTTGCCTGTTTGTATAGAGATAAACCAACTTCTTTTAATATCGTACATGATTGGGAACCATGATTTCATCATAGTTCAATACAATGCTTTGATCTTGATATTCCACTTGAAAGGTTATGTTATTTGTATTCCAGTACACTCATATGCTTGATGTTTTATTCGCAATGATAATATATATATTACTACGTTCTACAAACAAGTTTTAGCTACAGCTTAAAGTTTCCATGAATCTTGGTTAAAAAGAGTTGCCAAATATTCTATATCAAGCTTTACTTTCAACATGAGTTGATTGATTCAAAGGAGCTTCCAAAATGTTTTGTATTGGTTTTAAGGCCAGATTTTCTTCGATTATCTTATCATTTACTTTTGATTTCCTAAATGATTTGTGTTATTTTGAAAATGAGAGTTACTTTTGATTATCTTACGCTTTTAAAAGCAGGTTATCTTTCATAATTTGTCAATCAAGCATGCCTATAGACCACTTCGAGGTCCCTCACCCTAAACACTTTCTTGTCATTCTAGGCTAACTTGGTAATCATGTAGGTGTGCTTGATATGCAAAAGAAATTTAGGATATTATATTTCTTTTTCTCTTATAAGCTTAAATTTTGCTTGACTTGCTTGTGATCATGTATTCAACACTAGCTTCACTTTGCATCCTATGGAAGAAAAGTACTTGCCAAATGTTTTGTGTTGTTAACATGCTAACATGTTTTCTTTCAATGTTTCTTTTCTATTTAGCTTTTATATCATTACTTCTTGGATGTGTTACTTCACATATGCGGAGGTGCTTGTCACATGTTTCCTTGTAGTTCTCAAAGCACTCGTTTGTTTCTAGGATGAGCTCATATGTTCTCTTTCATCAAACTGAGTTGTGTCTCTGAGTACATGCAGGTTTGCACAGGTGTCAAGTTACAATCCAATGGACTAAATTAACATTGTATACCTATAGGATGAGTACATATTCTTTCTTTTTCATAACGATCTATATTTACAAGTGCATGCAAGGTCTTGCTAGACCAGCGGTTTGTTCCTTCTTTGTCGATTAACTTATTGATGACTTATGGTATGTATTTACTTATTGGTTCACCTTGTATCTTCAAGCAAGGCATACTTTTATTTTGCCCTTTTATTCTACCCTTTATGTGGTGAGGTATACTTACATGTCTTTCACAATGAACACATATGGCTGACGTATTGAGTACTCATTTGGCCGTTGCACCGATGGATTACATATTGTGTACTCGTTTGGACATGGCAAGGTTCAACATCTTTCAGGGAGTCCTCATTTGGATGTGACACATATTTATCCAACTTTCACAATGAACACATATGGATTACTTATTGAGTACTTATTTGGACATGACACATACTTATATGGCTTTCATGATGAACACATATGGATTACTTATTGAGTACCCATTTGGACGTGACACATACTTATATGGATTTCACGATGAACACATATGGATTACTTATTGAGTACTCCTTTCGACGTGGCACCTATGGATTACTTATTGTGTACTTGTTTGGATGTGGCAAGGTTCAAGATCTTTAAGGTGACAATATTTATGAACACATATGGATTACTTTTTGAGTACTCTTTTGGATGTGGCACATATAGATTACTTATTGAGTACTCATTTGGATGTGATCACTGTGATTTTTTCTTGTCTTTTCTCCTGGTATGCCCACATGCCCATTTTCTTGGTTACTTTTGGATGTTCTTTGTAATCTCGGATGCTCATCTTTCCGGTTGTTTGGTACTTCCGGATGCGAACATGTTGTTACTTCATCCCCGCTATGATTATGTAAGCTATGTCTAATTCACACTAGCTCATATGTGTGTGGCTTATTCTTGTTGTATTTCAGGTTGCTTGGTACTTCTGACTACCCAGTTGTTCGGTACTCTTTGATGCCCATATTCTCGATTATTTTGAATGTTCTTTGTAATCGCGAATGCTCGTCTTCCTGTTTGCTCGGTACTTTTGGATATGCAGAGGTTGTTATTTCATTCCCTTTATGATTATGTAAGCTGTGTCTAATCCACACCAGCTTTCCTCTTATCATACGTGTGTGGCTTATGCTCATTGTATTTTTGGTTGTTCGGTACTTCTAGCTGCCCAACTATTTGGTACTTTTGGATGCCCAAGTGTTCGATACTACTTTTGGATGCCCAAATGCTCATTGTATTTCTGGATTATTGGTTCTTGATTTGCTAGATCTTTATGGGCCTTCCTATTGTGTTGCTATGTCTTTCTTACACTACCCAAGCAACATTTTAGTAGCCTTTGCTTTATGGACATCTCAAATCGCCCATGCATAGTCATATTTGGAATGGCTGAAGCAATTTTCTCATACATTCATCCTTGGTACAACAAAAAAGGACACTTGAATATTTGTTGTATTCGTATACACCGCATGAAACCAATCATTTTAGGTGAATCAATTGTGAAAACCATGAAGGCATGATTACAAAGGTTTGAGGAGGTCTTCCTAGATTGAACTTGAAGAGGACAAGCTCTCCTTTTCAGATGAAGAGCTCAATCATCGAACTTGAAGAACTCAAAAGCCCTGATTATGCATCATCACTATGTCAAAAAAATTCACATTTCCAAGCAGACTTTTCTATTTTCCACACATACTTTACACTATATCATGCACCAAACATAGGGCCTATACTTTGCACTGTACTATGGACAAGTGCTTATCTTATGCCTTTGTACTATGCACATGCACTTTGCATTGTATCATCCAATATTACACTGTATCATTCAAACTGGCCTATTGCCATCCTTTGTATATATATTTTCACATACATATATATATAGTGGCATAGGTTTTTCCCTTGTACACCCCAAGGGTTTTCTCATCTGTAGCTAGAGGGCCTAATTTGAATGCGGGGAGGGTTACCAAAGAGCAAGCCATGGGAAGCGAGCCAAGCAGTAAAATCAAGCCACAGAAAACTCAAGCCTGAACAAAAAGTATTAAACCAATCTTAAGTAATTTAGTTACTATAAGCCAAGAAAGAGGACAAATTGCCAACCCATAGAAAGATTTTCATGAAACATGCTACTAATTCATATACAAAAGTAGACGATAGACTGCAACCCTAACCACTTGTCTTTCAGCTTTAGACTATACATCAAAAACTCAAGGAAGTACCTCAAACCTATGTAATTATCTTTCAGAGGTTTCTCTTAGATCCCAAACATTGAAACAAGTCCACTTTGTGAGAGAAGCCTGAGGTATAAACTGATGGATTGCAACACTCATTCCTAGCACAACAATGAAGATGTAGTATATATGTTTGCATGGCATATAAGCTATCCTATTTATTTCACGTTCAATAAAGTCAGGTCATGTGCAGTGTGGGAACTCTACAATTCTGACTGAATAACTTAAGCCTCTTGAAATTGACCCTGGAGTCCATAAATGGAAAACATGAACCTCATGTGGGGTAATGATGTCCTCTCTCATAATCTTTGCATTCGTTGCCATCGCTTTCTCAATCCTATTTCTGAAATCCTTACTCAGTTTTGATCTCCACCTCACCACCTTTCCATCACGAATCCCTGCTTGAGCATGACTTTGTGTGTTGTTTCTATGTGGGATTGAAGGTTGCCTAATGATGGAGCTACCTATACCATCTTCAAGGACAAATTCAGCTTTTATCAATTCAACTCTCTCTTGCATTGTCACAGAGGTACCCTTAGCAATCTTCCACACTCCAGGAGTAGTTCTTGGCACTCCTTGAATAGAGAGATCAACATTCCATGTATGGATAACTATTTTATTGCAGAACCAAACTACCTGTTCTATGATTCCATTGGGATTTTGTCTTCTACCCTTGAAGCATGGAGATGGTACTCCTTCTGTAGACCTCTTGCCCAACTCATTAATCATAGCTCCACACTGTCTGTGCATATCTATCAATTATCCAAAGCATGTGACTACACTATTGGCATCATGCACATCTGTCTCTTTGCAAATCTTATGTTGAATACCTCCATGCATACCAACATGTCTTCTTTTCCCTACTACTCTATTTGTTGTCATAGTTATATATTCAGGATGATGACTATCCACATCACGCTCCCCACTAGGCAATCCTCGACAGGCTCTGTTTTTTGTCTGTTCATCTCAGGAGAGTTTATGACAGCCTCCTCAAGGACAACATTTGTTAAATCTACAAGCTTATTTCTTTGTGCTTTACTTGAACCACCCTAGCAATTCCTATTTCGCAATAGATCTAGATTGGGTCTAGTTCCTAAGTGTTGTCCTAACATGTAGGCATTGTAATGGGTGCTCTGCAAAGTACTCGTTGCTTGATCAAATGCTAAAGATTCATACAATGAAACATATTTTCCCAATCCATGGGCTGCCCTAATGCTAGAATGCTTGTTCTCATATAGATTCACTGTAGGAACAAAGCCTACATTTTCATGTTGTGTCAAGAACATCCCTCCCCATTGACCAATACGGATGTCCCAAAATGCCATCCAAAGTTGCAGCTCTAGTAGTTCATCATTCTTAAATGAGAAGGGACCAAAACTTGATTATCTTTTTTTTACATTAATTTGAAGCTACTTCTGATGTTACATTCTACCAATTTCTACATAGAAATTGTGCTCCTCCTGAAACAATGGTCGGATATAGCGTCTTGTGTCACCATGCTCATCTCCCAATGGAAAATGCATGTTCTCTCCTTCCCTTCCATTCTCACTACTACACACGGGCCTTATTTCAATGATTAAGTGCCGATGTTTAGCGTGTGCGATGCGCTAATCATTGGTATTATGGCGGGTTTAAAAATGTATCGCTATATACCAATGTTTTATAAAGTTGCTATATATAAAACATTGGTATATAGCGACCTTTACCAGACTTGTAAAAAGGTCATTATATAATGACTCTGAGACACTTTCCTATAGCGATGCTTTACAGAGAGTTTTCTCCCCATACCGACCTTTAAAAATAGTTTTTCCCAATGACAAAAAAAAATTCTTTTCATGATTGTTTAATCCTTTGAAAGAATAAAAGTACAAGAGCATGTACATCAAGTTTGAAGCTCATATATTCATGTCCAAGTTTGAGATGAAAAAAATTCAATGAAAGAGCATTTACATCAATGGCTTCAAGTCCAGCATGCCAAACAAGTCTAGTCTCCAACTCTATACCGAGTTAATCTCCTATATCATCATCATACTCTGGCATCATACCTTCAGTTAAGACTTGATCTTCTTCAATAAAGTGGGGTGATTCTTGATGATCGTCATCTTCTTTGTCAATATAGTGATCTCCATCTTCCTCCCATACGATGTCTTTCGTCATCTTCTTTGCTAGATCCATATGGATCAATTGGATCCGGCATTGGTAGTGGCATCTCCATATCCACATCTCTATTTTCAAAAATTTGCTTACTTCATGGTGCAACTTGGATCACGTACCACCATCTTGGATCAAACCAATCCGGATGAAAAACCACCTATATTGAAGATGGGTGCCAAATGCCATCAATTATATGAAATTATGCTTAAGTACATGTGCCAATTGATCATTAAAAATGAAATATTTGATTGATTAAATCATTAGTATGCACCTGCTCACAATGCTCGAGAAGAACGAAAGTATCACTTTCATCGGTCCAAAGTTTGGTGGAGTATGTCACAAAGAAACCACTACTTTCTTTCCTCATTGTCTCATGGGGACCATTGTAAATAGTTCTAAACCATTTTACATCAAGAATGAAAATACTAAATCTTCTGAAATCAATTTCATAGATTTCGCATATGGTCCCACAATAATCCAACTGCGAGGAGAGAATATTGGTATCCAAAGCACTTGCTCGATTATCTTGTGTGAAGTTAGCCATGACTCCACAATCATACGTGACTATCTTTGAATCAATGCGTTTCACGTGAAAATGTCATCCATATGACCATAATGCAATGTACTTTTTGTACTGCAAAAGAGCATCATTAAAACAATGAGGATGCATCTATTTTATAGCGTATATTGCCACAAATAATTACTTAATTACCTCAAGAGGTAAGAAACTTACATGCATCATACATCCAGATGATAACTCTCACTCATGCTCATTTATTGTCTCTCCATCACATCTGGCTTTACGTAGAGCCAGTTGTAGCCAATCAAGTGACATGTGAATGGGGAGAAGGGCGAGATCCCATGGATATGGTTGCGCTTGCCTGTACATTACTCTAAATCTCCTCCTTGCATTTATTCTTTCTGCTTTGGCCGCTTCATATCTCTCAATCCACTTCTACATCTCCTTGCTATTGAGGATATAAAAATTATTGAATTTCTCCATTTTTTGTTCGCTCATCTTTCTTTCAATCCCTTTTCCTTGGGGAACCTCGCCAATGATATGATCATCATCCTTGTTATGCCAAGCCTGCAGCATATAAGGGTCCATGGATGCAAGAAACTCTGTGATATATACTAATGACTCTTGCAAAAGCCATCCCTCTGCCATGATTGCTTTCGGTCTCTCTGCCTTACAAATCCCTTCAAAGTTTTCATAAACCACTCAAGAAAAAACATCCACCAACTAAGAATGGTACTAGCAATGGCCATCTCATCAACTATGTGCACAAGCAAGTGCACTTGAGTTGTCATAATGCTCGAGGGAAAGTGCTTCTCAAGCAACCATACAACTTCGATGCAGTCCATCCTAGCCTTCTCGATGCTCGATATCGAGATCTCTTTTTGATTCAAACACATATAGAGATGCACCTTGAGATGGACTTTGCGCTGATATACATTTCGTAAGAAACAAAGAAGCGGCCAAAAAGTTATGGGCGGTTTACTAGACGAGGGTAAAAACTGTCATGAAAATAGACTGTCAAACACAGAGACTCATAACTTTTTCCTGAAGTATTTGATTCAAGGTTTGATAGCACAAAGAAAAGACATGCATCTTGAAGAGAGCTTCGCGCTGATATACGTTTTATCAAAATTGGATTAAGGAGCGGAAAGTTATGAGCTAAACACTAACAGGGGGTTAAACTGTCATGAAAACTGCCCTCCACCCATGTTAGTTTTGCTTGAGCAGGATGCTCCCTCAAGTTATAACCAATCCACCACTCATAGATTTTGCCTAAAATAGGGTAAGTAACTTCCTTGGTGGATCAGGAAATGGATGGACCATGTGTGTGCAATCAGCGGCGGCCGAATAGAAAGAACTTTTAAGGCTTTGAAAGAAAGAAAAGGGAAGAGAGACTCAAGAGAGGGAATATGAAGTGATATTCATTGTCAATAGAGTGAGACTCCACTCCAATGCAACTCAAAATACTACAAACACAAGGGAGAAGAAGAGGTTTCATACATACAAGAGGGAGCGGAAGCTCCAAGACTACTCGTAGAGAGAGAATGAACTAGCGAGAGAAGGACTCAAGAGTCTATGTAAGAGAATATCTACGAGAGGGAGAGAAGGCTCATGGAAGAGGCTTGAGGAGACTAGAGCTACAGCAACATGAGCCTAATGGTGGAGAGATGATGAACAAGGGAGAGGAGGGCTCCTTTTATAGAGATTTTGTCACCCTCCTTTACCCATTTATAATTGCTACCTATAGATTCCTTTCCCCATCAATCACATAAGCCCGTATGTCACCATCCATGTCCTTTTTGGCTACTCTTGCCATGTGTCCCATCAAAAGATGCTCAAGACACTTAAAATATTAAGAAAGTCAAGAGTCTCTCCACATGGAGCCCATAGGGACTCTCTCTTTTCCATATGTCCACATCCTCCTTATTCCACATGGGAATTCTAGAAGGATTCCTCTTGACTCCACACTCCTCCACATGCCTTCCACATGCTTGGCATGTGGCCTCTCTTATATTATTGGAACACATGGACATGAGCCCACCTCTTTTTATGACTCACTCTTCCTATTTTCTAAAAATCCCATTATATCCCATACACAATTAACTCTCACCCCATACCAAGGTATTTATAATTCATACCTATGGTATTTACAATGATCCATTCAACTCATCCTCTCAATCCCATACAATATCTTAGAAAATAGAAATAAGTGAGAACCGCTAGGCTATCACTTGATACTCAAACTCTTAGCAAACATAGAAGAAAACAATACCAATGCCAAATAAAAAGTATCAATTTTGGCGTCACATCTTTCCCCCCCCCCCAGCAGATCCTCTCTAGTGACATACAGGGTCTGCTGGCCCTCAAGGTGGTCGAGCATAGAAGAATTTAAGGTGATACTCATTGGTGCGCCCGAATATCACTATGCCATCAACATCCTCAAGCTGATAGGTTCCATTCGTGAACTTCTTTTTGACTCGCTATGGTCCCTCCCAATGGCTGATAATATTTTTGTCTAGCCGCTTATTGAGATGGCTATCAAATCTCATGACCAAATCTCCTTCTGCAATATCTTTCTTCTTGCATAATTTGGTGTCGAAACGGGCCTTGTGGCTTTTTTGTGAAGCTTCTAAGTTTTATAAGGCCTGTAATCCGCATTCATCCAAGGATTCTAGCTGTACCAAGCGTTGAGCATAGGCATCCTCCTATCCTTCTTTTCTTGCAACAGCAGTGCAAAGACTATGTATCTCCAATTCAATGGGCAAAATGGCTTCTATTCCATACACTTATTGGAATGGTGTAAACCCACTAGCTAGCTTGTGTGTGGTTCTGTAAGCCCATAAAACTTCTGCCAAGTGCCTATCCTAATGCCTTTTCTTAGTGTCTACAAGCTTTCCCATTGAATTGCACAACAATCCATTTGTTTTCTTAGCCAAGCCATTACATAGGGATAGTATGGCATGGACATGCTATGATTTATCTTTAGCTTATGCACCACATCTTCAATTAGTTCATTTCTAAAAGAGGTTCCTCCATCAATGAGAATTTCCGAAGGACAACCAACGCATGAACAAATTTGATCAAAGGGAAATTTTACAACTGTCCTTGCCTTGCTATTGACTGTGGCCTTGGCCTCTGCCCACCAAGTCGCATAATCTGTGGCCACCAATAAATAATGCTTGCCCTGAGATGAGCGAGTTAGTGGTCCCACAAGGTCCAACCCCCACCTCTCAAATGGTCCATATGTTGGAATAGTCTTCAAGGGCCTAGGAATCAACTGTCGCCTTCTAAAATTTTGGCATACTTTACAACTTCGACACCATTCGTATACATCCTTATGGAGGCGTGGCCAAAAGTAACCTGCATTAAGAATTCTCCTAGCTGTGCTCATTGAAGCAAAATGACGGGAGCATTCATGACACATTTCTAGGATTCTCCTAGTCTCCATGGGATGGACCACCCGACGGAGCACCTTATCTTTTCCCAATTTATAAAGAATGCCGTCAACAATAGTATAGGGACAAGCCTTCCTTACCAATCTCTGCTTCTGTTGTGGAGTTAAGCCTTAAGGAAACATGCCTTCTTTCACATATTTCTGAACATCTTGCAGTTCTGGCCATCTAGTGTCTACCAAAGAAACCACCCCCCGGTCTTGTACTACAATGGCTTGAGTAGCTAACTCATCTGCCCTTTGATTTTCTTTTCTGTTCATATGAACAAACTTGCAAAAATCAAATTGACTACATAGTGCCATAGCCTTTTGATTAAGCTCCTTGAAATGAGGACTTCTTGTCTTGTAATGCCCTTGCATTTGCTTTATAATAAGCTAAGAATCTCCTCTTACTTCCAATTCTTTAACTTGACTTTGAAGACATCCCTCCAAACCAAGAATCAAAGCATTATACTCAACTGCATTGTTAGTTGTGATACCTGGAAACTCTTGTCCTCTTGCCCACACCTCTTGATCTTCAGAATTTATCAAGACTATCCCCCCGCCTCCTTGTTGGCGTGAAGGACTAAAAGCCCCATCAAAATACAAGACAAAAGCTATTGGTGGTGTCTTCCTTTCATCATTAATGTCCTCCTTATATTTCTTTTCTTCTCTTAGATCCTGTCGTCCTGTGAGCAAATCGTCGTAGTGGACCTAGTGGTACTTTCAGTGACAAAAGAGAAAGAGAACTCTTGAAGCTCTGACAACCATTTTGCAAATCTCCCCCCAGGATTAGGCTTGCGAGCTAGATATGCTAATACAGACTGAGAGGTAAGGAAGAAAAATGGCCGAGGTAATAAATAGGAGCGAAAGTTTCTGACTGAAAACACCAAAGAGAGGGCTTGCTGCTCCATTTCTTCATACCTTGTTTCCACCTCTGTAAGCTGTCGGCTGGCATAATAGATGGGTTGCATTCTACCTGCCTCTCCTTTTTGTAGCAATATAGCACCAACTGAATGCAAAGATACACTTGGATTTACATAAAAGTCTTGAGACCAATCAGGGGGCTTCAATATTGGGCCCTTACTCATGGCCTCCTTAAGTTGCTGAAAAGACTCTTGTTGCTCCACACCCCATTGGAAAGAAACTCCTTTTCTTGTCATCAACAAGTTCATGGGATGCACTATCTCTATGAAATCATCACTACTAGGAGCCTCACCATAATATGTGTTGAGAGATCATGCTTAACATCATGTGATCATGTGTTCATAGCACCATCAAGTGATCATATATGAATAGCACTAACACTTATAGAGTGCTATAAAGGAAAGGGTTAGATGCCCTAACCCTAACCCTAGATGGGTTTGTATATATTCTACATTTTCAACTAAATCTAGTGTATAGTTAGTCATTTGTGGTGTGCTCTCTAGCTGTGCCCTCTCTCCTCATCTCCAGTCTTCTCCTCTCCCCTCTTCATATTGTATCATGGTATCAAAGCTCCCTTGCCTTATACTGAGGTATTGCGATTCTTGAGAGTGCGAGAGAGATCGAGTAATTATGATTTCTCTTGAGTGTTCTCCATGAGAGTTCACTTACGGTGAGAGACTCCCATCTATTGAGAGAAATTTCCATCCACTTCAAAGAATTTCCGTCCATAGGATTTCCATTCATCTATTTCGAGAGTTCGTGAGAGATCTATTATTAGAGAGAGAGATTTAAAAGAAAAGCTTTCGAGAGGCAGAGAGAGCCCGAAGCTCTACTTGCACCCATCTCCAGCATTTTAGTATCGAGGTTCCCTATGGAGTTTCTGAGAGACTCTATTGTGTGAGATTGTTCATTTTATGTGTGTCTTGAGAAAGTAAGGTTCAAGGTTTGCTTTCTCTGTTGTTGTTACAGTTTTGGTGAGCCTCCTCTACCTGCATCAATACAAGCAAAGATAGGAAAGCGCCTTGTCCTTCCAAACTTCATTCAAGCTTGGCCACTTCTGTTTCTCATTGGAGCGCATTTTTGCTTAGAGATCGTCTTCATACGATCTTCAAGGCCTCTCAAGGCACAAGGATACTGGTCGCCTTCACACATGGCAGCGTTGGGGTTGCAAGTCTAAGCTCTTTCTTAGTGTTCAAGCTCTTGGCCTTATATGCGCAAGGCGCCATCTCCAACTGATGCACTTCCACGCTTAAGCTCCAGCACAACTACTAGCCATGGGCCATCAAAGAGCTCCTCCTCGCACCATCGCCTCCACGTTCAAAGCGTCCAACGACCTCCACACACGGGTTGCTCTAATGACAGCAGCAACGACTAAAGCCTTCCTTGCCTCTCCAAATGAGCACTGCCTCCAACTACGAGCCATCACGTCGTGCACAACAACGCCAGACCTTAGTATAGCTGCCCACAACCAGCTGGCTCAGACCAAGCACTAGCAGATGCCTCAATGCTCCTCCCCATCTCCATAGACTCTCAAACGGTGGCTCACATCGAACGATGATGCCTTCTCCAAAGGACTCCAGCCTCTAACACCAGCGAACAGACGGCCCGCTCCTTTAGCGAGCCAGTGCCCCACACGCGCCTCGACCCTGCAACAGAGCTCTCCAGCCCGCAACGGCGGGCTCCTCCAACCCGCAACGGGCTCCTCCAACGGATAGCTTCTATCTCAACGGCTCCTGTGACGCCCATCTCACATAGTCGACCTCCAAGACTCCAAGCTACCGGACAACAGTGCCTACCCAGTAGCCCAAAGAGACTGTGCGACTCTCAACACAAGAAGATGACGATACTCCTCAGACCGCTTCAAGAATTCCGTCATCGTCATTTTTCCCTTCACAAAGGTTCAAAGACTTTAGACTCAAGACACATGGAAATAATCTTACCACATCCCTTGGTGGCCCTTATTTTGACACGTGGCACCCCTTATCCACATGCCACGTCACCCACCTTGGGTCAACTTAACCAAGGTACAATTAAGCTTGGATAGGGTTGGTTAAGCAACCCTTGGGTCAAGTTAACCCTTGGCTAGGTCACCACCTTAAGGTCTTCTCAACCAGCTGGCACATGGCATCCACATCATCATATGCCACATCACCAGCCTACCACCTCATCAGTCCAGTCAGCTACCACATCATCACTGCCACATGGCCCCCTGACATGCACTCTTACCTCGGCTTGTTACACTTGGCATTTTGCATGTGACCACTCTTGCCACCTCAGCGCAAGGCTTCACGCATGTGATCCCTTGACTGCCATATCATCATTGAGCACATTTGCACTCCTTTTGCCCCTCCACCTAGATCAAGTCATATCTCTTGATCTAAGAAGAATTTGAGGGCGCTCCAAAAAGAAAAATCAATTGATTTTTTATGCTCTGCACGCTTGTCACATCACGTGCACATTTTGGGGCAAGTATCACTCACTTTTGAGGTTTGTCGAGCGATAAATCCACTTCCTACATGCACATCAGCCTCTACATCGATGCATTTGACCCAACACATACAAAGAACCAAAGAAAAGAAATTATTTGCTGTTCTTTTATTGATCGATGGTTGGTATAGATCTACATCAGAGTTGGTATAGATCTACATCAGAGTAGACTAGATCGCCATAGAGGGGACGCTTTGAATTTCCCCAAGTTGCCAATCTAAGCCATGCCCCAAATTCCCGACTAGTTCCTACTCAGAGTCAGTTCCTACGCTCACATATGGTTTCACATCATCACATTACATGAAACCTGACGTTCATTAGTTCAATGAGCAGACTTTAGAGTTTTTAGAGGCATTGCAGATTGTGCAATGGGAAGATAGCACATGATTTGATTTCACACACACATGCCATCATTGTAAAGCCTACTTGGCTATTTCACGGCATTCTGCACATCATTTCAACCTTGTAAAGCCTCTTGGCTATTCCCGACATCATTTGCCACAAGCCTTGTAATTCAGATTGGATTATATATTGCAGTTCTACCTTCACCGACAGTTCATATTTCACTTGCTATAGTCGATGTTTTGCAATTGATTCAGACATTGATTTTCACGATACTTTGAGTGCATTTCTTACACCATGTCTGTGACTAGCAAGCTCAATCTGGAGGCATCTGCTTAGCTAGACAACTCCAATTATGGCACATGGAAATACCAAATGGAGACCATTCTTGTACTTCATGACAAATGGGAGTATGTTGCCATATGGATCTACACCTAGGCCATTGGACGATCCAGCCAGCACTAGCTCTAATCCACCTATTGTCACAACACCAGCTACGGGATCTCCAGCTGCACAAATAGTTTCCACACCTCTAGAAGATCTTGCCATTGCCCGAGCACAGTCACAATGGGATAAGAAAGATAAGTATGCATATCATTTGATCAAGCAGAATGTGCAAGATGTCATGCGGGGATAGCTCAACACCATCAAGAAATCAAAAGAAGCATGGGATATGTTTGTAGCTCTCTACGAGTCAAAGGACACTTCTAGGATTCTCACAATGAGAAACCAAATAAACTAGAGTTTTTGCAATAGTAGCAATGAAACCGGTCATGCTTACGTACTTAGGATCAAAGACTACAACAATCAACTTGTAGCAGCAAGAGAGAGCATGAATCCAGCAGAAGTGGTTCAAGTCATCCTGAATGAGCTAGCAGAGGGATACGAAAATCTAGTTCAGAGTATTGCCATCCAACAGCAAATTCGGACACTATAACAACTTCAGTCAGTCTTACTTGGTAAAGAACTCAGGACTCAAGCTATTAATGCACGCAAAGGTCATTCTAATGATTAGGCATTCATAACTTCAGACAAAAGTAGAGGCAGAGGCAGAGGCATCATCCTCAGCAACATCAGAATCTGTAAAGAGGAAATCATTCCAATCGAGGAAGATTCCAAGGACGAGGGAATTCATCCACCAACGTGTCAAACATCTAGTGCATTTACTGTCATAAGTTTATAAGTTTGGACACTATGAAAGAGATTGCCGCAAGAAGCAGTACGACCAAGGCAGCCAATCTAGCAGTAATTGAGGGAATTTCTGAAGAGATCTAGTAGCTAGCTAGGAACGGAATGGAAATGTGGAAAGCATAATGAAAAGCAAAATGGAAAGGAAAATGAAAGAACAAGTGCTAGGTAATGATAACCAAAATACTCACATGTAGATAGCTTGATGTTGACTGATATCGAAAGACTCAACACAAGTACAACACTTTATAGTGTGACACTAGACTCTAGAAAGCCATAGTGTATATGGGATGACTCCCAATATGACACGTGGCATGCCTAGGACTCACTAGACTATAAAACACCCCCTAGACACCTAGTACACTCATTTTTGACTCACTTTGGCTTCATATTCCAAAAATTTTGATGGAGATGAATGCACTATCAAAGACAAGTAAAATCCACAAGGGCATCCGGGTTGAGAACATTGTCAGGGAGCGCTGTAATTTCTGAAGTTGAGCCTGGGAGATTTTGTGGTAAATAGAGGGGGTTCGGCATTGCAAATTTTCCTCAGTGATAGTGTCATAGTGATATCATTCTTGCAGATGCATGTCTCTTGAAAGGCAATCCACAGTGAGAGGTTTTTGGTCAATTGTAGAAGCCTAGGTTGCATATGAGTTCAAGGCACCAAGCTGAGCTCAGATCTACAATGAATTTTGAGGGAGTTGGCTCCCTCGCTGAAGGTGAATGTTCATGTTGTTGCAGGCTACTGGTGTTGGCCATGTGTGGATCCAAGGGTGCCTCTTGGCCTTCCACAAGGAGTCTCTACAGGCGCCCTCTCCAAGCGACCATTTTCAGCCATGGTAGAGCCTATAGCTGCTACCTAAAGTGTTCTGCTACAGTAAGTTGCATGTGGGAGCTAGAGGATATCATAGGCAGATCAAAGGAAGGGGTGGGGTGATAAGTGGATTTGCTTCAAGGGTCTCGTAGAAGCATGGGTAAAGGAAGATAGGAACTCTTTGAAATTCTAAAAGGCTTCAAGGACTGGAGAAGAAATCCCAAGTCAAGCTAAGAGCATTCAACACAAGTTCCAAGGTCCCATTCAGGCTCATTGGTCTTTGGCAAAATCAAGGTTCTATCTAATCCTACAGGGGGTTCTATCAATGAATTCATGGTTGCTTGGTGGTGGTGATCTCTATACATTTCAATGTTGTATTTTCTATAGTTACTGGTGGCTATCAGTATATGGTATTTTTTCTAGTGTTTTCCTAGTTCATGGTGTTTTGAGTTCATCTTGGGACTGTGTTTCTTCTCGGTGTGTTTGCAAACATGACTGTTCATCTAGCTATAAAGGCATTTCAGTATAGCTTTGCCAGTCTCATCAACAGTTCTTGATATCACCAGTAACACTCAGTAGATGGAATGTATACTGGCTCGACGTCAAGAACGCATTTCTCAATGGTTATCTATATGAGGAAGTCTACATGCAACAACCAGTAGGTTATGTTGAACCAAGAAAGCAGAATAAGGTTTTCCATCTAAAGAAAAGTCTCTATGGCTTAAAGCAAGCACCCAGAAGTTGGTACAGTAGAATTGACAAGTATTTTCCTGATCTGGGATACATGAAGTCCAATGCAGATCATACTATCTACTACAAAGTTCAAGGGGAAGACATTACTATTGCATTTTTGTACGTAGATGATCTGATTGTGACAGGAAGCAAGGATAGCTTCATCAAAAAGCTAAAACAAGACTTATATGTAGAGTTCAACATGAAAGATCTTGGACTTATGCACTACTGTCTTGGTATTGAGTTCTGGAGAGATTCAGATAGCACATTTATGAGTCAGCTCAAGTATGTTGACAATCTCCTGAAGAAGTTTCATATGGTAGATTGCAAGATTGCAGCCACTCCCATGTAACAAAGTTTGAAACTTACTAAAGAATTAGAAAAGCCTACAATCAATGATAGGTACTACAGCAGGCAGCTCATCGGATCTCTTATATATCTGACTATCACACAGCCAGATATGTGTTATGTAGTAAGCTCACTTGCACAGTTTATGGCAAATCCAAAACAGTCTCATTGGAATGCATCCAAAAGAGTCTTGAGATACATCAGAGATACAAGACTATTTGGAATAGAATACAAGGAAAGTCATCCACGGTTGCATGGATACTATGACAATGACTATGATGGAGATCGTGAGACCAGGAGATCCACACAGGGATATGCATTTTTCCTTGGTCAAGGTGCTATATCATGGTTGTCAAACAAACAACCAATTGTTTCTTTGTCTTCGAGTAAAGCAAAATATAGAGCACTCACTATAGGTGCATGTGAGGCTGTATGGCTCAAAAGACCATTGTCAGAAATAGATTACTTTGATGAGTCAAAGCCTAAAACAATATACTGTGATAACCAATCGGCTCAAGAATTGGCTAAGACAGTATATCACTCTAGGACAAAGCACATTGATTTTAGAGAGCACTTGAGTGTTACTTGGTGACATCACACTGCAACATTATGATATCAAAGAGAATGTTGCAGACATCTTTACCAAATCACTCAGTAAAGAGCTTTTTGAGAAACACCGACACGATCTTGGTTTGATGTAGAGGAAGGACATTCCCATTAAAGGGTGTGATGGAATGTAATGTTCAGTATTTCTTCGATTCCCCAAAATCATCTTGAGGGAAGGCCTACTTCATGATGTTGATCTTGAGGGAAGGTGTTGAGAGATCACACTCAACATCATGTGATTACATGTGCATAGCACTAACCCAATAGAGTGCTATAAAGGAAAGGGTTAGATGCCCTAACCCTAAATGGGTTTGAATATATTCTACATTTTCAACTAAATCTAGTGTACAATTTGTCATTTGTGGTGTGCTCTCTAGCTGTGCCCTCTCTCCTCATCTCCACTCTTCTCCTCTCCCCTCTTCATATTTTGTCAATATGAACATCCTCTTATGAGGCAATGGGCATGATTATTTTGTCAAAAAAAATTTCCTATCACTGCAAAACTCATTAGTGTATCAAAAGTGGTGCACTCAAGAAAGTACATATAAATAGATTTCAATGCAAGAAACTATGAGTTGGTTGGTGGCAATGGTCAAAACACCTTCAAGCATGTGGTTGCAATAAATCTCTTGAATGATAGTTTTAAAGGACCTTATGAAGAAGGATCCTAGACTCATGTGCTACTATGATTGATATCTTGACTAGATCCCATGCACATAAGATTGCTGAGGAGGAAGGTAAATTCTAACCAGTGGAAGAAAAGGAGATTTGTTTGTTACAAAAAATTGATACTTTCTTGACACATTTGTAGTTATAATATTCCAATAGTATGAAAATTACATCTTTCTTGAGAATTTTGTAGTTGCACATTTCACTTTTATGAAAAATCATGAGAATTTTCATTGTTTATTCATGAAAACGATTGTTCTTATATCAATTATGAAATATATACATACCTCATTTATTTTGAAGAATTTGTATACTAGTTCATGCATGTGCACTTAATTTTTACACCATGTGACACGGATTTTTTCTATTCCTTAGCCCATAGTAGGTCTTGTGTGTCAGCTCAAATTGCAACAATGCTTCTTTTAAAAATTACATAAAGTACATGTGGCTCATTTAATTTTGAAGTTTTGGTTAGGTTTCTTTTAATTTCTGCAATGGCATCATCCTTACAAGCATATACACAAGTTGTGTATGTGCCACAAAACCAAGAATCTCATTTCGAAGGACCAATGAAGTTTTTTGTGGCCAATGCTATTGTGACATGAAGTTGGGGGTAATAAACTTCACTAACCTCTTCACTTCCTACTGCTTTTGAACGGAGTGATAAAGATATTTATCATTGAGAAAGGGACATTAAAAAGAAGCTTTTATGCCAAGATACCATACCATACTTTCCACCCTTAGATGAGAATGAATATGGTAACATCCGAAGTGATATTGTACTCAAGCATAGGGAGAAGAAAAGGATTAACAAAGGCCATAATCTTAGCAAGCTGGTTTGCACCAAAGAGAAGAGCGATACATTGTTGAAAGAAGATCTTGTGGCTCAACATGACATGAACTGATATACTACGAGGAGTTTGAAGGGGCTGACTCAATCGGATGGGTAGGTTCCGAGGAAACATTGCACCTCCTTCATAAATACCTTTACACTTAGCTCAAAACAATCTGCAACTGTCATTAGACATAGAGGCCTATAACTTTCAGTAGAGACATGATACCAAAGATTCAAACACATATAGAGATGCACCTTGAGATGGCTTCGTGCTGATATACATTTTGTAAGAATTAAAGAAGCGGTCAGAAAGTTATGGGTGGTTTACTAGACGGGGGTAAAAACTATCATGAAAATAGACTGTCAAACACAAAGACTCGTCACTTTTTGCTGTAGTATCTGATTCAAAGTCTAAGCATACAAAAACATGCACCTTGAAGAGAGCTTCGCGCTGATATAAGTTCATCAAAATCAGACTAATGAGTGGAAAGTTATGAGCAAAACACTAACAAGGGGTCAAATTGTCATGAAAAATGCCCTCCACCCATGCTAATTTCGACTGAGCAGGATGCTCCCTCAAGACTCCACCTTCATCAACGATCCACCACTCATAGATTTTGCTTAGAATATGGTAAGTAACTCCCTTAGTGGCTCGAGAAATGGATGGACCATGTGTGTGCAATGAGCGGCCGAATAGAAAGAACTTTTAAGGCTTTGAAAGGAAGAAAAAGGAAGAGAGACTCAAGAGAGGCAATACAAAGTGATCTTCATTGTCAATAGAGAGACTCCACTCCAATGCGACTCAAAATACTACAAACACAAGGGAGAAGAAGAGGTTTCATATGTACAAGAGGGAGCGGAAGCTCCAAGACTACTCATAGAGAGAATAAACTAGAGAGAGATGGACTCAAGAGTCTACATAAGAGAATATCTACGAGAGGGAGACAAGGCTCATGGAAGAGGCTTAAGGAGATTAGAGCTACAGCAACATGAGGCCTAATGGTGGAAGAGATGATGAACAAGGGAGAGGAGGACTCCTTTAATAGAGATTTTGTCACCCTCCTTCACCCATTTAGAATTGCTGCCTGTAGATTATTTTTCCCATCAATCACATAAGCCCATATGTCACCATCCATGTGCTTTTTGGATACCCTTGCCATGTGTCCCATCAAAAGATGCTCAAGACTCTTAAAATATTGAGAAAGTCAAGACTCTCCCCACATGGAGCCCATAGGGACCCTCTCTTTTCCATATGTCCACATCTTCCTTATTCCACATAGGAATGCTAGAAGGATTCCTCTTGACTCCACACTCCTCCACATGCTTTCCACACGCCTGGCATGTGATTGCTCCTATATTATTGGAACACATGGACATGAGCCCACCTCTTTATATGACTCACTCTTCCTATTTTCTAAAAACCCCATAATATCCCATACTCAAATAACTCTCACCCCATAGCAAGGTATTTATAATTCATACCTATGGTATTTACAATGATCCATTCCACTCATCCTCTTAATCCCATACAATATCTTAGAAAATAGAAATATGTGAGAGCCGCTAGGCTATCACTTGATACTCAAACTCTTATCAAACATAGAAGAAAACAATACCAATGCCAAATAAAAAATATCAAATTTTGCCCCCTAGTAGATCCTCACTAGTGACAGAGAGGGTCTGTTGGCCCTCAAGGTGGCTGAGCATAGAAGAATTTAAGGTGATACTCATTGGTGGGTCCGGGTATCACCATGCCATCAACATCCTCAAGCTGATAGGTTCCATACGTGAACTTCTTTTTGACTCGATATAGTCCCTCCCATCGGCCGCTAAACTTTTTGTCTAGCCGCTTGTCCAGACGGCTATCAAATCTCATGATCAAATCTCCTTCTGTAATATCTTTCTTCTTATGCAATTTGGTGTCCAAATGGGCCTTCTGCCTTTTTTTAGAAGCTTCCAAGTTTTGTAAGGCGTGTAATTTGCATTCATCCAAGGCTTCTAGCTGTACCAAGCATTGAGCATAGGCATCCTCCTATCCTTCTTTTCTTGCAACAGTATTGTGAAGACTTGGTACCTCTAATTCAATGGGCAAAATGGCTTCTATTCCATACATTAATTGGAATGGTGTAAACCCAAAAGCTAGCTTGTGTGTGGTTCTATAAGCCCATAAAACTTCTACCAAGTTCCTATCCCAATGCCTTTTCTTGGTGTCTACAAGCTTTCCCATTGAATTGCACAACAATCCGTTTGTTTTCTCAGCCAAGCGATTACATTGGGGATAGTATGGCATAGACATGCTATGATTTAAATTTAGCTTATCCACCACATCTTCAATTAGTTCATTTCTTAAAGAGGTTCCTCTATCAGTGAGAATTTCCAAAGGACAACCAAAGTGTGAACAAATTTGATTGAAAAGAGAAATTTTTCAACTGTGCATGTCTTTCCATTGACTATGGCCTTGGCCTCTGCCCACCGAGTCGCATAATCTTTGGCCACCAGTAAATAATGCTTGCCCTGAGATGAGTGAGGGAGTGGTCCCACAAAGTCTAACCCCCACCTCTCAACTGGTCCATATGCTGGAATAGGCTTCAAGGGCCCAGGAATCAACTATCGCCTTCCAAAGTTTTGGTGCCACTTATTTTCTTTCTTTAGTGTGACAACTACAAGAGATATCCATTCTGAATCATAAATAGGAAATATGAATCCCAACTCAAGTAGTTGTGTTACCTCTTTCTTTAGTGCCTCAACTTGCAATCGCCCTAAGCGTTGCACAACTGGGTTGCTTTTTGGCTTCAACTCAATCTTGTGCTCCACAAGAGAGACTGGTCGGAACCTGTGAATAGCTTGTTGCAAAGAGATAGGGAAAATCATTGAACATATCCAAGTAGTGGAGCTTCTCACTACCTGATAGAGAATCATTAAGAAGCTCTTCATTGCGTTGGCATCGTTTAGTGTGCTCCACATCCTCCACATTAAGTGTCTCTATAGGATCTTCTTGCACCAAGACAAAGACCTCTCTCTCCTCATCCCTTGAAGAAGCTTGTAACAAGGATACTTGTTTTTCTTCTTTCTTTCTCAATCTACGACACTCGAGGTGATAGTGACCTTTTTCATTACATTCATAGCAAGTGACCTTACTCTTATCTGGAGGCCTACCTTCACTCTTCGGTGCTCTAGGTTGTCGTGCATTAACCAAATGCAATTTCAAATAAGCAAACTCTGCCATCAATTGGGAGATATTATGATCTAACTCAGAGGACTTTGGTACCTGAGGAGTGCCCATTACCTCCACCTTCGATGTTGAAGCTATTGAAGACACAAAAGAGGATTCGATCTTTAGAGAAGCTTCTTTCTTGGTCGCAATGCGAAGTGCCTCCACATATGTTGTTGGATCTTTACTCATTACTTTTGAGTGAAGAAGACACTCCAAAGCCATAACAAATTTCCTCATCTTTAAGTGCTCCATCCCTATGAGACTTTGAGGGGCTGATGATGCAGATGCCACAACTCACAAAGCTGCCCTTTCATACATTGTCCATAAAGTTTCATATCGGATTGCCAACGCAGAGACCATCTCACCCTCTCCTTGATAGAACCGGTCCAACTGCAACATCAAAGAATTTGGTGACTCCACTGCCCCAAATCTATGCTTCATTACTGCCATCACATGGTCTTAGTCCTTCTTGGTAAAGTCCGACAAGGCCTCATGCCAACTCAAGGCTAGACCTTCAAGAAATCAAGCAAAATCTCCGCCCAATCCTTCATGGACCATCCAGAAAGCCGGCATCCTCGAACAAAATCCGAAAGATAAGACTCCGGGTCTTCCCCTTGGGTCCCTCGAAACACTGGAATCTTCACCATAATGAAACACAAAAAGGAAACACCAAGATCCAAATAATATTCCAAACAAGATCCAAACAAGATCCGACAGAGCCTTAGTATACCAAGACCAACTTTTTATGCATAACCACTTGTTGAAAACCCTCCACAGTGTGATCCTCAACAAAATCTTTAAAAATAAGTAACCAACTAGCACCATGAAAACATTGTGTATACATGCATTCAAGAATCACCCTTCTCACAATTGGAAGTGCACATAACAGCTTCAAGATATTGTACTCTTCCTCATTTGCATAGCAAAAGAAGTTGAAAGAATTGAGAATCACCACTCCATTGTTTTACTAAAAAACTACCCAAAGACTCAACTCTTCTTCACACCAAGCTGCTAGTGCATGAAACAACCCCCAATCTATCATTGTGCCTGCTGACGGCGTTGTCGATTCACCAACATATTCAAGAGTGCAAACATAAAGGATATGATCATGATGGCCATGCGAATCGCTTGAGCATCACCTTCACAATCTTCTAGTTCTCTTAAACGGGCTACAATCTCTTCTAACGTAGTTCTTCAAGGCATCTTCTTTATCACATTAGAAAACACATGCCTATACTAGGCATAACATGCAATCAAGTACACTCGAGACCGTTTAGTAAAATTGGATGAATCCAATACCAAACGTACCCGGCGTTTCCAACAAAAGATATGACATGAACTTGGGGTAATAGACTTCATGCACCTCTTCACTTCCTACTGCTTTTGAACTGAGTGACAAAGATATTTATCATTGAGAAAGGGACATTAAAAAGAAGCTTTTATGCCAAGATACCACACCATACTTTCCTCCCTTAGATGAGAATGAAGATGGTAACATCCCAAGTGATGTTGTACTCAAGCATAGGGAGAAGGAAAGGATCAGCAGAGGCCATAATCTTAGCAAGCTGGTTTGCGCCAAAGAGGAGCGATACCTCCTCCTCCCCCCATCCTCCTCCTTATCTCCCTCCTCCCTCCTCCTCTTCCACACATATCATTCCTCCTCCTTCTCCTCCTCTTCCTCCTTCTCCCCCTCCTCCCTCCCCATGCCTCCCTCCTTCCTCCTCCCTCCCCCCCTCCTCCTCCCTTTGTCCACACGTCTCCTCCTCCCTCCTCCCATGTGCATCCTCCTCCTCCCCCCTCCCTACCACTTTTTCCTCCTCCTCCCTCCTCCCACATGCGTCCTCCTCCTCCCTCCTCCCACATGTGGTGTCCTCCTTCCTGCCCCTGCTACTTTTTCCTACTCCTCCTCCTCCCTCATGCTCATCCATTCTCATATTCCCTCATGCTCATGCCTACTCCTCCTTCCTCATCCCTCCTCAAACATCACCTACCTTTTATCATGGCCTATCATAGTCTCTGTAAACTCTGTGACTATTGATGGCACCATTTGAGGAGATCTCACATGTTACCATGTGACCGTAGAGTTGTAGGATCAATATGTGATCCATGATTTTATTTTTCAAGAAAAGAAGAATCTTGAACCTCAGAAGGTGCTCTAAAGAGGAGAAGATGAGATAAAATGGTAATTTTGTAGTGTTTCAATGTAATTCTTTACTTTGGATCATCCACAGTGGTGCATTGCTTTTGCTAAGGTTCCCTTAGTTGTTCTTTCATGAACTTCATGAAGGATGATACGAGAATGGTGGGCATGGATGATATGGAATCTTCATATCGAAAGACACAAAGTCATGCATGAGCAAGTTGTTTTGGAGGTGATGCAAGACTTGAAGGGAATGGTGATGCAAAGGAGATGCCTGGAGCTTGTGATGCTGCTTATGTAAGTCTTGAAGCTCAAAAGTTTATTGAAGAAGAAGAATTCACATGATACATTACATCTATTTAAATTTAAATTTCTAAAATGATGTTTCTTCATGTGTACAGTAGCAAGCAAGAATGGAGAATCTATCCATTTGGAATAAGAAGGCGTGGAGAATTCACAGTATTGACCCAAGGCAACCTACATGATCCATTCCAATGTGTTGTACATGAGATTATGAGAACTTACGAGTTGAATGTGAGATTCCAAATAGAATAGTGGTCTTTCTAAGGACTTAGTCGAGGATTCAAAGACCCTATTATTGGTGTATTAGAGTTGAAGAAGAAGAGAAACAGGCTATGAAGCCTCTTTGTAATACAATTTGAAATACAACCTATTTCTAATAATATTCTTATATCTAAAGCAAAAGAATTTCATGTATCTATGGCCAAATGGTGAATCTTTTGTTATGTCTATTTCTATTATCTGCTGTTTTTAATATTGCATCTTTTTTTATATTAGCTTGCACACAAAAGTTATATCACATTTTGATGTAACTTACAAGTCAATAAAATGTTAATTGCCAAGTTTGGCCATTCCAATACATAGCCATTCCAATACATATGTAGAAGGGATTTGACCATGGCATCACATTGATTAGATGGAGTGTTTTAAAACCAAAATTTGAGATTTTCCTACATCACCTTGTATTGATGCATTTCATGATTTTCAATGAAGAAATATAGATTTTGAAGTGGTAGATGAAGAAATTTGACAACTTTGGCCATTTCAATGTCAATTTTTGGCAAATGTAGGAGGAATTTGGCCGCGGCAGAGAAGGCAAAGTTGGTTGGGACATCATGGGGTGTCCAAAAATGCCAAAACCCACCATGGCACGAATTTGGCCATTTGGACACCCTCAAAATGACCAAATTCATGCCATGGTGGGTTTTTGCATTTTCGGATACCTATAATTTCTTGCGCTTTGGAGGAACCTTGTAGGTTGGCTATGTCAATGTAATTTTTTATTTAATCCAAAAGACTTTGATGGTCCACTACATCACCTTGTAAATTTTTATTTTCTTTCTTTATCTTGCCTTTAGAGGCACCTTTTAGGTTGGCTATGTCAATGAAATATTTGATTTCATATCACTAAGTCACCTTGAAATAATTTGATTCATTACATGAGAAAATATATATTTTAAAGAGCAATCTAAAAATTTCATATTCTATGTTTTCTTGGTCATGGAGGTTGGCTATGTCCATGTATCTTTTATTTTAATTTTTAGGTTGGCTACTAAATCACCTTGTAAGGGATTGATGCACTTCATGATTTTCTATGAAGAAATATAGATTTTGAAGGGGTAGATGAAAGAGTTTGACAACATCGGCCATTTCGATGTCCATTTTTTGCAAATATAGGAGGAATTTGACCACGGCGCAGAAGGCAAAGTTGGTCAGGACATGGGGTGTTGAAAAATGCCCAAACTCGCCACGGTGAGAATTTGGCCATTTGGACACCCTCCAAATGGCCAAATTCACACCATGGCGGATTTGGGAATTTTCGGACACCCCATGATGTCCTGACCAACTTTTCCTTTTGTGCCATGGTCAAATTCCTCCTTTATTTGCCAAAAATGGTCACCAAAATTACCAAACTTGGTTGAGAATATTATTTTGACTTGGAATATTCATAATACTTTTCTAAATTAATTTTACAAAAATATATATACAAGTAATAGACCTTAATTGCATGGAATATGAAGAGAATAGTAAAATAGCTATAACTTTTGTGCTATAACTCCGATTGCAAATTTCTAGTTCAAAATCGAGAGCATGAGTAGCTCTATGATCTTTGATTCCCGAATGTTCAAATGCAATGTAGAAGACCTTCAAAAAATTAGTCACAAGTTGAGGGGGTCATAAATTTGTAATTACTTTGGATACAAATGAAGGAAAAGGGACAAGTTTGCATCTAAAAGGTTCACCTCTCTACACAACAAACTTGGAGGTGGTGTATTCAATACTCTACAATTCAAAGCAATATTACCTTATATTGAATTAACAACACACTCAAAATTTCAACCATGACTGAATAAAAATTATTGCTTATGACATGGTATCTTACAAGGAAGAGAATGTGATAAAATGTAATTTTTATGATTATAATCTCTATATTCAGATATAAAGACTCTTCATATCCTATACCTCCTCTTTGCTACCTCTAATACATAGAAAAAAGAGGCTTTTGAATTTTCCAAGTAAGATCATAATACTAATACCATCAAGGTTCTCCTCTCAGGGTAGCCAAGCACAAAGTTTTTTACACCATTGCCAATGGGATACAATGCAATAGGGGAAGCCATGTGATGTGGATCACAATGATCAAGCTATGGAAGACCACAACATATCCTCCTGCTCAACTAATATAGTGCACCAATGAGTGCCTCCTGCATCAATTCAACAACCATTACATTAGCATACCCAACAAAGGACATTACATTAAAAGACCATAAAATATAAATCAATACATAGGATGCTTACCATCATGGCGATTTCTCCTTTAATGATGCAAACAAGGCAAATAGGTATAAACTATAAACTTTAGACATATTACCTGAAAGCTTTGAACACGAAACCACACAATAAAACCATCAAAATAGAATTCATCAATGTTTTTAATGTCCTCCAAGTCATGAAGAAAGCCTATGCAAATTCCAAAATGCCCAACCTACAATTTATGGATAGTTTGTACTAGTCAAACACATTGTTTGATGTTGCACAAGGGATAAAATGGACATTTTCATGCATTTCTCTAGATTCTTGCCTACTATTTCACAATTTCAAGTAAAGTTCAAGGACTATACATTTCGTTTTCCATGACTAAAAGGTATTCCTGCACATAACTTATAGACAATCCATTGTTAGTTATATCAAAGATTCTAGTACTTCCCTCTCCCATGTTAAAATAGGATCTTGTAAACAAGGAAGGTACATAGTTTAAGAAATACATCCTTCCTCTTGGGAAGCTTATGTGGACCCTTGGTAAAACCTTCCATGACTATCTATTTAGTCAAACTGTAAGTTCAAGTCATCCAATGCATTTTTCATGTTCTAGAACACACTAGAGCTCACAATATTGTCAACTTCTATCACTTTATTCCTGACCATGCCTCTAGAACACACTAGAGCTCACAATATTGCCATCTTTGGTCACTTGGTCACTTTGTTCCTGACCATGACTCTACAACACACTAGACCTCACAATATTGCCAACTTGTGTAACTTTCTTCCTGACCATGCCTCCAAAACACACTAGAACTCACAGCATTACCACCTTGTGTCACTGTGTTCCATACCATGCATGTTGGGAAAACAATAGCTATAGGAGAGGAAAGAGCAGTTGTATCCTATATGAGAAGGAAAAGAAAGAGGGAAAAAGTGCTTGTAGGAGGGCAAAGAGTTGTTGTAGCAGAAGAAAAAGTGCCTATATGAGAGAAAAGAGCACCTGTACCAAAAGAAGAAGTCCCTGTAGAAGGGAAAGAGAACCTATAGGATATGGCGGCTAAGCAAGAGGCCATAGAGCAAGAGAGGGAAGATCAAGAGAGGAAAGAGAAGGCGGAGGTAGAGCATGAGGGGATAGAGCAAGAGGAGGCACAAAAATAGTGAGAAGAGCAGCAGAGAAAAAACCAGTTGTAGGAGGTGTTGCAACCCAAATTTTGAAAAATGGAGGGAGGCAGCAACTAGACCAGAGCAAAGGATAAGAGAGAGAGGGGGCAGGCATGTAGTGTTGAGATATCGAGCTCCAATCATGATATGCCAGGGTGACGGTTGTACATTTATGTCACCGACTTGTTAGCTGCAAATGCGGTTGGTATACCACCCATGAATAATAGCTGGATGACAGCTATCCTGATGTGCTCTAGTACGTGACTCAGTTAGTATGCCACCTTAGTTAGCTGAGTTTGGTTTGAGACCCACATATAGGGTTCTTCTAACATATAGGGTTCTTCTATTTCTTTGTACAAGAGTTCTTTTGGCTTTCACAACTAAGAAGAGGAAAACTGTTTTCAGCCTCCACCTTTGTGTGTTTTCCCCCATTGTGTATGTGAGAAAGCCGCAAGTGAGAGTCCTTCCTTCTCTCCCACTATCTTCACATGGTATCAGAGCCTGGTTCATGGTAAGGAGCTCAAGAAAGCAAACCAAGTTCGCAGTGTCCTGGTAAGAGGACCAGTGTTGCTTTCCTTTTTCGAGTTTGGGAGCAAATCTCTATAGGTAGCACAGCCGAAAAGTGCAAGAGTGCATTGTCTCAGATTGAGATGCCCTTCGTGGTGTGGCGAGAGGGCAGTATATGTTGTGGATATTCGAGGCCATTTCGAGGCCCATTTTGGTGGCGGAAGATTTCCACAGGCACTGAGGAAAAGGCCTTGTTTTTGCTATGCGACCATTGCTCTATAGGTCGGTGAAAAGTTGCCATAGAAATTGCATCGTATGCCTGTGCACAAAGATATTGGGAGTTGCAAAATCATCCTTACTGCCTATTGATGCAAAATCATCATTAGGAAGTGACTGTGTGGTTAAATACCACTTTCTTAGTTTTGCAGATTTGCCCTTGTGAGGCAGAAGCTGTGTTTTTTGCAGTGAGAGAATATTTTGCAGTGTTCTATAATGGCGTCTGATTCTCTTTCATAGATTGTCACTGAAAAACTTGACAAGAACAACTTCCAAGCATGGAAGTTTAGAATGACGAATTTCCTTATGGGAAAAGGATATTGGGAGTTCACTACAGGAAGAGCCAGAAAAGTTATGTACTGGCTGTCTATCAATATTTCAGATTCTATGATTGTGCATATTCAGGATGCAAGTATGCCAAAGTAGGCATGGGATACTTTGGCAAAAATGTACAGCACAAATACACAAGCCAGGAAAATGCAGCTCAAGTAGGAGTTGCATAATGTGCAGAGAGAAAATATGAGCATCAATGACTACCACATGAAGGTGAAGAAAATTGCAGATGCACTTGCTTCCATTGGGTCACCAGTGGAAGATGATGATTTAGTTTCTGTGACCTTGAATGGTCTAAGAAAGGATTATGCATAGTTCCGGACATCCATTGCCGTCCGTGAAAAATTTCCTGACTTTGAGGAGTTGTTTGCTCTTCTAATTTCTGAAGAGCAGAGAAATGGTGGTGCATCTTCTTCAAGAGGAACTTCAAAAGAAACTGTCTTCTACTCAAATGCTAGAAGAGGTAGAGGCAGAGGTAGAGCAGGCCGATCTAGAGGCCGTGGTAGAAATTTGAATATGCAGCAAACTCAAGAAAACCAATCCTATGGAGGAGGACTTGGTAACTCTAGAGGCAGGGGGAGCCAAAGAGGTCGACATGCTGGATGGTAGAGAGGCCAAAATGCAAACAGCAATGTTGAATGCTACTACTATGGTAAAATGGGTCATATGGCTAAAGACTACTACAAAAAGCAAAATGACATTATGAATGGAAAATTGCAGCAAGGCAATTATGCATCTTCTAGTAGATAGGGTGATGACAAAAATGAGCATCTATTTATGGTGCAGCACATGACCAATTCTGTGACAAGTGCAGAAGAAAGAAATGATGTGTGGTATGTTGACTCAGGTGTGTCAAACCACATGATAGGTCATGCAGAATGGATGCAGGATGTAAGGAAAATGGATAGACCAGGATTTATGGAGACTGGTGATGATACTGCACATCCTATTGTGTAGATTGGGAAAATTCCTTTGTCTATGCAAGATGGGAAAAAGAAATACCTGTCTGATGTATTTCATGTCCCGAATATCACCAAGAACCTAGTTTCTGTTGGTCAAATGGTTGAGCAGGGCTTGCAGGTCAGATTTAATCCTCATGGATGCTTTGTTGAGGATATGAAAAATAACCGTCGCTTGATAGCAAAAGGAAAGAAGAAGGGTAGGATGTTTACGTTGGATGCAGACATGCCTGAATTGAGTGCAGCAATGTTTGCACATGGGACCGGTGTAGTTACAGATATTGATATCTGGCATAAACGCATTGGTCATGTTAATGTACAATGACTTAAATCAATGCAGGCCCAAAACATTGTTGCAGGATTGCCTAAATTCAAGGTTGCAAAAATGCATAAGGTATGTGAGGCCTGTCAATTTGGAAAACAAGTAAGGAAACGATTTCCTAGACATGTTCAAGAGAGTAAGAAGCCATTGGAATTAATCCACTCTGATGTGTGGACTACTAAAGCTGCATCTATTGGAGGTTGTCATGCTCTTAAAGCTATTGTTGAAAAAGAAATAGGCCTGCAAATAAAATGCCTAAGGTCAGATGGAGGGGGAGAGTACCACTCAAATGAGTTTGCAAGGTTCCTACAGGAGCATGGCATAAAGCAGCAATGTACAAGGGTGCAGCAATGGCTGCATGTGAGGTAGCTTGGTTGCATAAGCTACTTTATGATATGCATCAGTCTAAAGATGGGCCAGTTGTCATTTATTGTGACAACATGAGCAGTATACACTTGGTAAATAACCCAGTCTATCATGCTAGAACAAAGCACATTGAGGTACATTATGACTATGTGTGGGAGAAGGTTTTACTAGGTCTTATTGATCCAGTTTATGTCAGCACAGAGGATCAGGTAGCTGACATATTCATGAAGGCATTGGGCACAGAGAAGCTGCGCAAGTTCAGAGACCTGCTTGGTGTGCAGGAATTGGGATTGAGCTCGAGGGGGAGTGTTGAGGTATTGAGCTTCACTCGTGATATGCCAAGGTGACCGTTGTGCATTTATGTCACCGACTTGTTAGCTGCAGATGCAGTTGGTACACCGCCCATGAATAATAGCTGGATGACAGCTATCCTTATGTACTCTAGTTCGTGGCTCAGTTAGTATGCCACCTTAGTTAGCTAAGTTTGGCTTGAGACCCACATATAGGGTTCTTCTATTTCTTTGTACAAGAGTTCTTTTGGTTTTCACAACTAAGAAGAGGAAAACTGTTTTCAGCCTCCACCTTTGTGTGTATTCCCCCATTGTGTATGTGAGAAAGCTGCAAGTGAGACTCCTTCCTTCTCTCCCACTATCTTCACATGTAGTAAGCTAGAGGACAAAAGAAATTCATCCAAAAGGTCCCACAATGGAGGGAGAGGGTATTTGGACAAGAGCAGAGGAGCAAAGAAAGGGGACAGACCTGCAGTAGGCTAGAGGACAAAAGAAATTTATCCAAAAGGTCTCACAATGGAGGGGGAGGGCACTTGGACCAGAGCAGAGGAGTAGAGAAAGAGGGGACAGACCTGCAACACACCTAAGGAGAAGAGAAATTTGCCCACAATGAGCTTCTCACATTGTTTGTCATATGAGCCATGTTGCAACCATGTTTATGCTTGTAGTTGTCTTTCTTATGCTGGTCATCATAGAATTTTGAAATCCAAACAAGCTCTTGGATATGGCTCCAATTCTTCTTCACAATTTTGTGTCCAACAATTCAACCGTTGTAGAGAAAGGATGTTTGCTGCAAATTTACCCCATGAATTAGGGTGTCTGATACTACTATTCAAAAAACTATTTTTTCCATTGCCTACGTGTTCACTTTAGGGTTATTAAAATATCACTTCATTTTGGTTGCTACTACCCACAATATCATTTCTTTCAGTTAACTTTGATGATGTTTCTCCTTTACATCATAATTGTGATGATTGTGTCTAAAATATGTACATGATGATTGCATTGCTTTCTGATCCAAAATATTATTCCTTTCAGCTAGCTTTCACTATATTTAGCCTTTATATCCTAAAGCATGACAAATACTTTCTATTCTCAAAATATCATTGACAATATTATTGCTTTCAATTAACTTTCACCATATTCAGCCTTTATATCTTGGCGCATGATAATTATTTCTTGTTTCCAAAATATCCTTGAGAATATTGTTGCTTTTTCCATCCTCATTTGTTAAATTTTCATTGCTTCTTTGAAAGCTGCAAAAGATGATTAATGGACTCGAAACAAATCATATATAAATAATATACAACATAAGTCCATAATTACACCATCATATTTAAATATCGAGATCCATATGTATTTAGGAGACGTTCATCTGTGATACCCTTGTTTGTTGCCCTCAAAAATTCATAGTGGTGGTTCCATCAATGTTTGGCATTTTCCTCTTACTACTTTGTATTAGATTCAATGCTATCTCTTACTTTAGTGCTTCTCTCTTTGCTTAAAAAGGGGGAAAATCTTTTGGCGAGCTTTTTAATGTGAGCTTTTTTACCATTTCCTTTTTTTTTGTGAGATTTTTTTAGAAATCCATATGTGTTTTTGTTATAAGAAAGAGGGGGAGAGGATATAGGATATGTTCATTTTCATAGCATGTGGGAGGGGTGGAAGAGTGTATACTATACACAAGGGGGGGGCGGATGTGAGTGGCAGTAGGAGGCAAAAAATTATGGAAGATATGTCCATATTCAAAGTCAAAGGGAGGAACTATAAAAGATATGTTCATTCTAAAAGTGTATAATTTGAAACTTTTGACCTCATATTTGGATTCCTCGTTGAATTCCGGTCATTTTGAGTACCAACATGACCATATTCCGATAAAAATTGAAAAAATGGTGTTTTTGTCATTTTGGCCTGTTTTGGGCCTATTTTGAGCCTGCACTAGCGCAGATTCAAAATAGGCCCAAAACAAGCCAAAACTGAATTCATGACAAAAACACCATTTTTAAAATTTTTATCGGAATATGGTCATGTTGGTACTCAAAATGACCGTGAAAAAATGGTGTTTTAGTCATTTTGGCCTGTTTTGGGCCTATTTTGAGTCTGCGCTAGCGCAGATACAAAATAGGCCCAAAACAGGCCAAAACTGAATTCATGACAAAAACACCATTTTTAAAATTTTTATCGGAATATGGTCATGTTGGTACTCAAAATGACCGGAATTTGACGAGGAATCCAAATATGAGGTCAAACTTGTCAAAATATACACTTTGAAAATGAACAAATTTCCCACATGCTCTCCCTTCCCCTTTGCATTTAGTAGATGAACATAACTTTCACATTCCTCATCCTCTCTCTCCTCCTTGCACTCCTCTTTGCATACCTTATAAGTTCCCCCTCTACGTTCTCCACTATGATAACGAATATATGTTCCAACTCCCCTCCCCTTCCTTCTCCATGCCACCTTACCCATGCGCCCGTCCCTCCCCCTTTCCTTTATCTCCCCTCCCCCCCTCTCTCCTCTTAACTGCAACCACAACCCAAACTTTCAACCCACCCCACTCCATGAACCCCCCCCCTGTCTCTCTCTTAGGTGAATGAAAAGCTCGCAATATTCATGAAAATCGAAAAAAAGCTCATGACAAAAAGCTCACAAAAAAATCACACCCAAAAAAAGTATCCAAGTGTATTTATAATGGAGAAGGAATGAGATCATACGTTGTTCAATAGCTTTCTTTCTAACTATTTTACCACGTTTTTAAGGGGGATTTCTTCTCAATATGTAAGTATAGCATCGGTCAAGGTCGACGTGAATTGGACAATACACTATTCAATTTTGACAAAGCACTACTATGGCAATACATTGTAGAAGTGAAAAGAGAGACATTGAGATTATGAAAATTAGTAGTAAGACTCATTGTTTACTTGAAATTTTCTTTATGAACTTTTAATCTAGTTTTGGAATTTTGCATAAATTTCAGTGAAAAGAGAACCAATTCTTTGGTAGCAACCACAACTTTATCTTTGCTTTCTCGGTGCCTACCAATATTTCCATCATTATTTCCCACATTTTCTATAGGATTTCTCCTAGTCCCATATTTTCTATAGAATTTCTCCTAGTGATATCTTTTTTAATAGAGGTCGCACTTAGTTTATGAGAATCCATTTTGTGGGGTTGTGTTTAACCCCTTTTATTGTGGCTAATTGCTAGAGTAGTTCTTTATTTCTAACCACATCATGATCTTAAATCTCAACGTAATTACGTGAAAAATTTAATGGATGGGTAAAAATTATTGCATGGGTGGCGAGATACACCATTTCACTGAGTACATGCTAGCTCAGTATTAGGTATGCCATGATGGGAACTGACTGTGCTGTAACAAGCATTTAGTTGAGACTCACTAACTGTTAATTGTTAGTCATCGCATATACTACTTGCTTTGTAGACATCATTTTTCACTCTATCAGCATGATTCACTACAAGGTACAAGTCATTTCTCGACAGAAAGACCGACCTTTTTTACACTAAAAAGTTTTTTTTTTAACAAACGCAAAGGTCGTTATTTACATCACTATTAACATTGGAAAACATGCATCGCTATATAAGTGTGGGTATATAATGACACTAGTAAAGGAAGGTATATACCAACACTAGTAAAGCATTGGTATATACCGACCCTTAATAGAATTAAAAGAAAATTAGTGGGGCAAAACAGGGCTTGCCATGGCCCCATTTTCCCCCACTAATGTTTATTTTTTTGCATTACAAAAGAATGTTTACAAGCAAACATGCGAGATTAAACTCTCAAATCTTGTTTGTTACAAAAATTTCCTTGTGAAAAGGGTGATACAAAATCACTCAAGCTAGCCGACAGACAAAAGCATATACATGCCAAAGTATATACAACCTTTTTTGTTACAAAATTTCCCTTTCTAAAAGGGTGATACAAAATTGCTCGAACGAGCCGACAGACAAAAGCATATACATGCTGAAGTATATACAAACTACTACTAATACTACTACTACTGCTGCTCATCTGACTTGTTGGAGTCGTCATCATTGCACTAGCCCTTGTGGTCTCCGCTTGATCCCTAGCCCTCATGAAATTTTCCTGATCCCTGGCCCTCATTAAAGCCATCTAAGCCAAATCCCTTGAGACTTTCCTCCTCGTCAAATCACCACTCACCTCCGTTGATGGGATGTTCGAGCTTGCACCCTAAGAGTGAAACCATATTAATTTGAAATTAGATTAGAACTTAAAGAATAAAACAATTCAAAAAGTGAGATTATAAGTTGGAGTAGACTTATACTGAGCGAGCAGCCACCGCAGCCCAATCGACTGCCACTCCCTTTGCCTCCATCTTAATAAACCATGGCTTTGCTCCTATGCAGAATGCGTGTCTTATCTCTTCATTTGTGGGAAGGCGACCAATTACAGATTACTATGGATCCAAATTATGAGAGTTAGATAAAGTGCATGCAATATGTAATAAAACAAATAGAATAATAAATTAAATGAGAAGAAGTATATATACCAGCCATGCCTCGAACGTGCCTGTTTCGACACTGCCGATGTGTGAAGGACCTACGGTGTCCAGTTGTCGCCTCATAGCCCTCCACTAATTATCGAACTTTTGGGGGTTATCCCTGACTCCTTCAAAATATTCCATTCAGCTTTGTCCACCTAGATGGGTTTAGGCTTCTTCGCTGTGATGGCAATTTTCAAGATTGACCTATGATGCTTCAAGACAGCACACATGCACTCTTGCATGTAATTTTGTTCAAACTCCCAATTGGAGGGGTTAGGGTATCATCTTTTCAATTCCTTGATGACTACCTTCTTCTTTTCGTCATCCTGGTGCCGCCAATCAATTGTTATGCCACTCTTGAAATGGTGGCTTATCAATCGCCTCATGGTGGCCAGCGGGGGGTTCACCTCATAAAATTTCAGTGTACCATGTGCATTCAAAAGGAGGGGTATTTTAATTTAACTTTTTGGAAAATTTTAATATGTTTATGATAACAAGAGGGGTTTTAAAATTCAACTTTAGGAAAAAATCACTTAGTTCATAAGTAAAGAGGGGTGTTTTTATTGGGAGGGAAATTTTACTTGAGGGATTTTTTAAATACCGCTTGAATGCACGTGATACATAGGGTTTCTAGTTAGTGCACCCCATGAGTGGCCAGCAAATAGAGAGGAAAAAAGAGGGGAGAAAGAAGAGGAAATGAGAGAGGGGAGGAAAAAGAGAGGAGAAGCTAAAGAGAGGCAAAGAAAGAAAAAAAGAGAGAAATGAGAGGGGAAAGAGAGAGGAAATAAGAAAAGATGAGACAAGAGAAATAAGAGAAGGAAAAGAGAGCAAAAGAGAGGGAAAATGAGGAAAAGAGAGGGGAGGAAGGGGAGGTAAGGAGGGGGGAAAGAGGGAGGAAAATACAGAGGAGAAGAGAGGGGAAGAAGAGAAAAAAAGAGAGGAAATAAGAGAAGAGAGGGGAAGAGAGGGAAAGAGAGAAAAATAGAAGAGAAGAGAAGGGGAAAAGGAAAAGAGAAGAGAATAGAGCAAATACAAAAAGAGAGAATAGAGGAAATAAGAGTGGGGGAGAAGAGAGGATAAGAGTTCCTATGCCCATCACTGCAGCTAGCGCTTAAGGCACTAGTTGCAAGCCAATGCAACCACGAAAAGAAAAATAGGAAAAGAGAGGAAGCACTTTCTTACCTAGAAATGACCTGGCACTCGATAATCCCACTCCAAAGCCTTGGAGGTGTTTCGTGTACTGGTCCTATAAAAGAGAGGAAACATATCATTTTTCAGATAACTAATTAGTGAAAGGAGGAGGTTGGAGAAGCAACTTTCCAAAGGGATTGGATTGAGGGGACAAAGAGAAGCCTACAAACAAGGAGAAAGCACAAAACCAAGTAGGGGAAGGGAAAGTAGAGAAATACCAAAAGAAGAAGAGGTGAGCCTTCTTTCATTCACCAAATCTCGTTTTTGGTTTTCAAATATGAAAATCAAGCATAAAATTAGCACATGGGCTTAGCAATGCAAGGAGAAACATGCTTCAACACTCATAAAAAAAAAACCTGCATTGCTTAAATAGACACACCTTATTGAAAAACGTCCTTTCACAACACGAGCAGAGAGGGAGAAGGGTGGAGAGGTAGAACAAGTATTGGGAGAGGGACTGGGTAGGGGTGAGGAGTATGGGAAAGAGGTTGGAAGAACATGAGGTTGTCAAATATAACAAAGGAATATAGTTTTTTCCTTTTTCCACAATAGAATTGTGAGGGGCGATGATGCACAGGTTTCAGGTTTTAGCTCCCAACGTTCAATATACCAACGATGCTCTGTTGGTATATACCATCTCTATATATCCTATAAGCATCAGTATATACCGATGGAATAGGGTATAATGTTGGTATATACCGATGGAATAGGGTACCCACCATTGGTGGTGCATGTGTTGATGGATCATTGGTAAGCTAATGCTATTTCATTTTGTGATTAATGTTGCATGCGTACTTTACACAAAACCTTGAGACAAGATCTTATGTGCACGTATACCTTCACACTTTGAATAGGAGGATAGTCTCCCGGATGTGCCAGATGATGACAAGGGTATGGTGGACATGATGGATTCTAGTTTTAGGGGCACTACATCACATGTACACATGATGTCCTAGTCTGAGGCTAGTATGCGAGAGTTGCAATCAACACAGTTGTACGAGGGTGCTTGGATGCCACAACTATGGTCTTATCTCTCAATCTTGAATCTGCAAGCAAAGTATGGGTGGTCCGATACAAGTGTCTCGGCCTTAATGAGGTTAGCTCCTACATCAATTTATCTCATAGTTTAGGTATTGATTGTTTTGAGAATCATCATATTCTCTCATTATTTGAGGCCTAAACCATCATAGTTTCTCATTATTTGAAGCCTATGTATGTTTGAATTGTGATAGGTTGCTCTAGAAGATGTTACCTACACCAAATACCATGCTTGCATCAAGAGATGAAGTAAAGAGGATGCTGACAAGTGTGGGTATGGATTATGATACCATCCATGCTTGTCATAATAATGATTGTATTCTCTTTTGTCGTGAGCATGGAGATTTGTTGTCCTTAGGGGGGTCACTATGTATAAACCCTCTATATCACATGCGTTCAAGTCCTATATTTAAAATCCCTTATCTGTAGATTTTTTCATTAATAAAATATATCCCTTTTCTATACAAATCTGTTAATTTTTTCCAAAACTATTTTAAATAGTCCCTTATGTATATTTATTTCTGTAAATTTTAGAAATAAAAAATATCCTTCTATTGAACTCACGTGATAGGGTTACATATGATGAGTGACCCCCCCAAGGATTTGTCTAGTTGTCTAGAATGTGGGAAACAATAATATAGAGATGACTTGTAGTGTGAGTAGATCCCAGTAAAGGTCTTGAGACACTTTACCATCATTGCAAGAATACAACACATGTTCCGATGCAAATCCATAGCAGAGTTGATGACTTGGCATGCTACACATTGGTCCATTGATGACACATTGAGGATTCTTGTAGATTGTGCTGCTTGGAAGCACATACACAATCAGTGGCCAGACTTTGTGAGGGAGCCACACAACTTACATCTTGGGCTCGCATGTACAGCGTGAACCCTTTTGGGTTACGCTCGACATCTTGGTTGACATGGACTATAGTATTGGTGAATTACAATATCCCACCATGGCTAACAATAAAGAAGGGACACCTCATGCTTGCACTACTTTGGCCAAGGAAGTACGAGGCCACAAATATGGATGTGTACATGGCACCTTTGATAGAGGAGTTACATATCTTATGGAGAGGAGTGCGGGTCTTTGATATTTCCAAAGCTCCTAGACATACCAATGAAATTTTGTTCAGGGGAATCTTGATGTGGACCATGCATAACTACCCACGATATGGAGAGTGCACAAGTATGTGGTTGTGTCTTTACATGTATAATGATACTCTAAACATATGAGGAAAATGGTTTATGAAGGTCATGCTCGATACCTTCCACTAGAACATATCATGCATGGAGGCTTGCTTGATCCACCACCACCATATATGAAGGCTAGTGACTGGATTTAGAATTGGAGGATGAATGGAGAGGAGCCTCCTCCTAGTATGAAGAGGCTATCCATCTTTCATGAGCTTCCTTATTGGGGTCAGGTACAAATCAATAATCTCTTGGATCCCATGCATATCTTCAAGAATGTGAGGGCTACTATTTAAGCACACTTGGTTGGTGAGACAAAGACTCGAGAGGAGTGTGAGAAGACTTGCGCGCTATGAATAGGATGCCTTATTTGTGGCCCCAAGTGCATGTTCGTAAAGTTTTCCTCTTGAAAGCAACATGGATCCTCTCCATGAGAGAGGAGGAAGTAGTCAAGGCAGATATTGCCTCTTTTCGAACACCGACAGAGTACAGGCATTGCTTGAAAGGAGTATTTTCAAAGGACAATAAGCTTAGTGGGCTCAAGTCCCATGATTGGCACAAGGTCTTACAGGTATTCTACACTGTAGGATTAGTGTACCAATAATCATGATGCATTAGTGTAATTATGATTATGATTATGTTATATTATTGACATGACTTCTTTTTTGCTTGGATAGTTCATCCTCCCAATTATAGTGAAATGGTGCTTATAAGAAGATGTTAGAAATGCTATATTCAAGATCAGTGGTATTATGAGGTATGCTTACTATCACCTCACATTGATTGCATTTTCTTCAATTTAAGTTGAATAATATGTAGACTGACTATGAATCTCACATGGGCTCATGAAATAGGTGGATATCTTAGAAATAGATCTCCATATAGAGCATTGAGAAAGCTAGGGTGGAATCCATCGAAGCCGTATGCTTGCTTGAGAAGCACTTTCCCTTGAGCACTATGACAACTCAAGTGCCCTTACTTGTGCACATAGTTGATGAGGTTGCCATTTTAGGTACTGTTCATAGTTGGTGGATGTTTTTTCTCAAGCAGTTTATGACAAGTTTGAAGTGAGCAAGACCGGAAGCAAGCATGGCAGAGGGATGTCTTGTGCAAGAGTCATTAGTATATATCATAGAGTTTCTTGCATCCATAAATCCTGATATGCCACAGGCTTGGCATAAATTCAACTCAGTAATCCATCTTTTGAATATATATAGCTCTCTTCATTGGATCTAATTGAATAAATATTTTGATAGAGAATTTGTATTCCAAACATGGAAGGCCCAACTTGAAGCATTAGAAGGGATAGAGTAGATAATAAAAAAGCAAATGACCAGCTAGACGTAAATAGACTATCAATATATATAATTACTAGAATAGATCATTGCAATCCTTCCATAAAATCATTTCTTTCACACTTTTATGCTTCTATGTTTCACTACTTTTGTATAAAAAGCAACAAGTATACTCTTATCATACCTTTACAAAAAGAAAAAGGATGAGAAAAAGTCTATGGAAATACAATAAAGAACTGCATGCATCATCATCATTCTCTAATTTTCTATAAAATGGCTCATCACTGTTCAAACCATCATTAACCACAACTTGTGCGTTCAGATCCTCATGCATACCAAGTGTTGTGTTTGTGTGAGCTAAAGGTATGAACTCAAAAAGATAATTGAAAAAGAAAACAATCAATCACAAGCAAGAAGGTACTAATCTATGGAAGCTTGCACCTGGGGAAAAAAATTATAAAGACATGGATGAATCTATGCAATCTTGAACCATCGACTATTCAAGCCATAATCTCTCAATCCAATGAAGCCACTATGAGCTTCCAAAAGAAGTGAGTGTATTCATGTATCATATCATATATATAGTGGATTACTAGGTTGAGTTAGGGTGAGCTGCTATATATACCTCTAACAAAAAGTAAAAACTCTTTGTTTAAAATTTCAAAATTTTTTGTCTCCAAAAAAGAGATTGTCATGTATATGTTGAAGTAAAAAGACTACTACTCTACGTTATTGAGGGACAATACCTTTCCCTTAAATTGGATTCAATGTGTTATTTGCCCTGTAGATAACATTCTTATGTCCTTCCAATGGTTTCATCTCTGTGAACCATTCTTGATGCTTTGGCATATGAGATGGTGCACTGTTGTCAATGTACCAAAGATCTTGATTTGCTTGATCAACTTGATAATTGCATTTCCCTTTTGAATTGCAATCAATGTCAAGATACATTGTTTCATTCTTATCCATATCCTCACTTGCAAGAAACATATTCTGAGGTCTATTAATTAGCATAATGACTATGACTTGAATGTCCACCATGGTGATTTCCTCTTCCACAAAAATTTCCTCGATTGCTGCTAGATTGAGCTCCTTGGTTGCACTATTTTTTCAATCTCATTAATAATGTCCAAAATTATTATAGTAGCTGCACTGAATGTTTGACATGTTGGTGGTTGCATTCCCTCTTCCTTGAAATTTTCCTAAGTTGGAATGATTTCCTCTTGGATGTTGATGTTGATGTTGTTGAGAATGTTGATGTTGGTTCTAACTTTCATGCTAATGACCACTTTGCTAAAATGCTCTACCAACGCCTCTACCTTTACATCTGTCTGAAGTTATGAATGCTTGATCATTGGATTGACCTTTGTGTGCATAAAAAGTGCATGAGTCTTGAGGTCTTCAATAAGTAAAACTGACTGTAGCTCTGGTCTAGAATCGATTGAATGGCAATACTCTAGTCTAGATTCTCATATTCCTCTCCTAGTTCATTCAGGATCACTTGAGCCATTTCTATGGTATTCATAGTCACTTCTTCTACTGCAAGTTGATTTTTATAATCTCATTAATCCTGAGTACATAAGCATGGCCAGTTTCTTTGCTATTGCAAAAACTCTGGTTTATTTGGTTTCTCATTGTGACAATCTTGGATGTGTTCTTGGACTCATAAAGAGTTGCAAACATATCCCATGCTTCTTTTGATGTCGTGACTGTGTTGAGCAATCCTAGAATGACATCTTGCACATTCTTTTTTATCAAATGATATGCATAGTTGTCTTTCTTATTTGATTTTTCCTATGGTCAAGCAATGCCAGGTTCTACTACAGGTGTAGAGACTATGGGTGTAGGTGTAGATTGTGATGCTCCACATTTTTGTGTGACGCTCCATATTTTGTGTATAAATTTTTTTTAGTTTTAGTAGTAGTAGTTATTTGTGAAATTTATTTTCATGTCAATTTTTTGTTTTGAAAATACTAATAAGTGATTTGAGATTTAACAAATCCAAGAAAATATATATGTATGCATGGGAGTTGTGTCCGGAGTTTGCAAGTTTAAAGGAAGGTCCAGCTTTGCAGATTCTAAAGGAGAACTTGGAAAGGAGTGATTGATTTAAAAAGAACTAAAGTTATCGCTAGAATGTGGAGCAAATCGGTCGTGAAGGGCAAGAAAAGTAGGATAAAGTGGAAAAGCCACCTAAAAGTGGGAAAAAGCAGGTCGCACCTTTCTTGGATAAAAACATCAGTCACTATTTCGACCATAAATTTTTATTTAGAACTTGGATTGAGGAGCTCTTTTTTTTCTTGGAAAGCTGGGATTGCTATCTACAACTTTCCAGAAGAGGTCAAGATCTAATTCCATTATCTATTAAGTAAAAAACTCAGAATACACAGAGGCAGCAAGGCAACATATTTCACAAGCTCCGAGATTGAGAGTGAGAGTGCAAGTGAGAGTGAGATTCTTCTTTAGTATATGATTGTATCATCTTGAGTACGAGTGAGATTCATTAAAACACCTTGGTGTGAGTAAGAGTGAGAAATTTGATGCGAGTGAGAGTGAGAGTGAGAGTGAGAATTGCTTGGGGGTGGTCGGGCAGTTCAAGCTCCATACATGGAGTATTGTGACTCCAGGATTGATTGTAAATGATTTTGATTCAATAGAAATTTTCCTTCTATTGTATTTTAGTTTTCTCCTTCTCTCTATAGAATCAATCTTGATTTCAAGGTTTGGAGCATCTCAAGTGGTATCAGAGCAAGTTGAATTCTTGATTGTGAGCGAGAGAGATGGCTAACCATGATGAGGTTCAATGGAGGATGTCCAAACAATATCTTTTGATCCAGACACTTTAGTGAAGAGATAAAATGGATAAAAGGCAAGGCTGTGGTGGATACTTCTGAAAGAAACGAGACAAATGGAGATCTCAACAATGGTATTTATGTAGAAATACCTCGAGATGATGATGCTACAGGATCAAGAACACAGAAGGGGACACAAACAGAGGAAGATAATGTCGAGGATGATGTTGCAGATCCAAGACCTCGCAAGAGATCAAGAGTTGAAGAGGATGTTGTTGAATCAGCTCTTAGGCAAGTTTTTAAGAAGGCAAAACTTTCAGAATTTGATGGTGAAAAGAAGACTGGAGAAGATCTCGAAGCTTGGCTTGAAGAGCTTGAATATTTATTTGCCCTACGAGAATTTGATGAGGTTGGAAAGGCAAAGATTGCATCTCTTCAACTCTGCAGAGTCGCAAAGTTATGGTGGAAGTCTCATCAATAGGTTAGAGAAAAACCAAGTGAACCTATCACTTGGGCAGAGTTTTGAGCTGCAGCTGAAAAGAGGTATTGCTCCCCTCACTATTACATGGAGAAAAAAATGGAATTTTATAACTTTAAGCAGGTTCAAGAGGGAAAGCATGATCTTTTTGTAGATGAGTATAAGGAAAAGTTCCTCCGATTGCATAAATATGCACTTGAAGTGATAGATGACTCTCTTACACATAAGCTTATAGAAGGTCTTAAGGAGGATCTTTTATACATGATGAAAGGGACTGGATCCAAGGACTTCTTAGATGCTATGGCCAAGATAGAAAAATTCAAAAAATTAGAAGCATACAACGAATGGAAAGCGACAAAGACAAAGATGATTCCAACAGGTCATCCTTTTCCAAGAGTTCAGAGTTCAAATATTTCCTTACAAAGATCAGAGTTTTTTAGTGCCAATAAATTTCAAGGCTAGAGGGAACAACAGGATGGTAGAAATCTTAGAAATCAAAGAAGATTCGTTCCTTATAGTCAGGAGGGCATCCACAACAAAGATCAAGCTAATAAAGTTTGCTGGGAACCAGAAAGGTCAACAAGCATCTCCTTGGAAAAATGATCCTGCTTTTGTTGAATGAGCACAAAGGCTGGGATTGTGCTTCAGGTGTGGAGAACAAGGACATCAGACATTTGAATGTCCAAATAAAGCCAAATTCAATTTTGTCAAAGGATCCAAGATGGAGGCTAAGATGGGTGAGATGAATCCAACCATCGACGAAGCTGAGGAAGAAGGTGAGCCGTTTGAACCTACAATGAAATGCATGGTTTCTTCTGCATCTCATGCACATGCCACTATCATTAGAGTAAAAGGGAGGATTGGTGCTCACGACATAAATTTCCTAATTGATTCGAGTAGCACAAATTGCTTTATCTCTCCTAAACTCATACGGAGACAACACTTAGAAGTTGAGAATAAGATAGGAAAACTTGTCCAATTAGCCAATGGGAAAATACACTATAGCCAAGGTGTTATTGAAAATTTACAGTTTGTTAGAAGGTCTTTCTTTTGGCCTAATTTGAAGAATGATGTTCGTTGTTATGTTAGGGAATGTTTACATTGTCAACGAGTCAAAATTGAACAACATAGAACAATGGACTTCATCACTAAATTGCCTACTACTAGAGGGGGGTATGATACTATTCTTGTTGTTGTTGATTGTTTGACCAAAATGGCCCATTTCTTTCCAATGAAAAAGACTGATGGTGCTCTTGAGGTAGCAAAATTATTTGTAAGAGAAATCTTTCACTTACACAGTATGCCTAAGAGTATTATTTCTCACAGGGATTCAAAGTTCACATCTAATTTTTGGCGCGCTACATTTAAAGCCATAGGAACTAAATAGAAAACGAGCACAGCATTTCATCCGCAAACATATGGGGAAACTGAAATAGTAAATCATTTTCTGGAAGACATTCTCAGAATGTATGTTAATGATAGCAAACTAATTGGATTGAACTCTTATCTTTGGCTGAGTTTGCTTATAATAGTTCGTGTCATAGCTCAATTCAAATGACTCCCTTTGAAGCTATATATGGCCAAAATTGTCATTCACCAGTTAATTTCTCTGATTCTAAGATCAAAGTTGAGATTTCAAAACAAATGCTTGAGAGGATAGATGAGGAAGTCAAACGCATCCGACATTCTATTAAAAGAGCACAGGATAGACAAAAATGTTATTATGACAGGAACCATAGTTTTCGAGAATTCAAGTTGGGTGACATGGTATTTTTTAAAATCATTCCTAAGAAAAATAATTTAATTCTTGGCAGAGATAGAAGGCTCTCACCTCATTTTGCAAGACCTTTTAAAATATTAAAGCGAGTGGGAACATTGGCTTACAAACTTGAATTGCCTAAGAATATCAAAGTACATCCTATTTTTCATGTGAGATTACTAAAGAGTTATGTTGCTAATCCTTCTCATGTTTTGTAGGACACATCTAGAATTCAAGAAGATGGAACATTGAAGGTTGAACCCCAGCTTATTTTGGATGGACAAACCAAGCAACTTAGAAATAGAACAATAGTAGAAGTTCTGGTAAAATGGGATGTATATCCTATAGAGGATGCTACTTGGGTAGATTAAGATTCACTCATTGCTGAGTTTCCTTCTATTAAACTCTAAGGACATAGTTTTTCAGAGAGGGGGCGATTCTGATGCTCCACATTTTTGTGTGACGCTCCATATTTTGTGTATAAATTTCTTTTTAGTTTTAGTAGTAGTAGTTATTTTTGAAATTTATTTTCATGTCAATTTTGTGTTTTGATACTAATAAGTGATTTGAGATTTAACAAATCCAAGAAAATATATTTATATGCATGGGAGTTGTATCCGGAGTTTGCAGGTTTAAAGGAAGGTCCAGCTTTGCGGATTCTAAAGGAGAACTTGGAAAGGAGTGATTGATTTAAAAAGAACTAATTTATTTCTAGAATGGTCCAAGAATGGAGCAAATTGGTCGTGAAGGGCAAGAAAAGCAGGATAAAGTGGAAAACCAACCTAAAAGTTGGAAAAAGCAGGTCGCACCTTTCTTGGATAAAAACTGCAGTCACTATTTCAACCATAACTTTTGATTCTTAACTCGGATTGAGGAGCTCTTTTTTTTGTTGAAAATCTGGAATTGTGATCTACAACTTTCTAGAAGAGGTCGAGATCTAATTCCATGATCTATTAAGTTGAAAACGTAGAATACGCAGAGGCAGCATATTTCAGAAGCTCCAAGATTGAGAGTGAGAGTGCAAGTGAGAGTGAGATTCTTCTTTCATCTATGATTGTATCATCTTGAGTCAGAGTGAGATTCATTGAAACACCTTGGTGTGAGTGAGAGTGAGGGTGAGAGTGAGAGTGAGAATAGCTCGGGGGTGGTCGGGTGATTCGAGCTCTGTACATGGAGTATTGTGACTTCAGGATTGATTGTAAATGATTTTGATTCAACAGAAAGTCTCCTATTGTATTTTAGTTTTCTCCTTCTCTCTATAGAATCAATCTTGATTTCAAGGTTTGGAGCGTCTCATAGATATCGTTGCTTTTGTGGTGGCAATGATGGGAGTTGATGATGGACTGTTAGATGGTCTAGGTGTACACCTATCAATATATTCCAATTTGTCTTGAAGTACAAGCATTATCTTCATTTTTTATTTCCATCTGCGGAAACTTGAATTGTCTAACTTAGGAGATGCCTCCAAATTGAGGTTGCTAGTCATAAACATGGTGCAATAAATGTACTCCAAGTTCTATGAAAGAACTCTCTGAATCAATTGTAATCAGAACTGTTGGTGAAGATAGAACTGCGATATATTTCCAATCTATTAGAAGGCTTGTGGCAAATGATGCCGGGAATAACCAAGAGGATTTACAATGGTATCATGTGAGTGTAAAATGAAAAAATGTGCAATCAACCTATTGATCAATTAGGGTTTCAAGATATGTGATGATGTGAAACCGCATGTGAGCATAGGGACTAACTCTAAGTAGGAACTATTTGGGAATTTTTGGGCATGGCTTCGATTGGATACTTTGGAATTATCTCCTCTAAGGATGATCTAATCTACTTTGATCTAAATCTAGACAAACCATTAAGCAATGAAGAAGTGGCAACTAATTATTTTTCTTTTGTTTGTTTTAGGTTCTGGGTTAGATGTGTCGATGTAGAGGCTTATGTGCATGCAAGAAGTGTATTTGATGATGAGGCTTAGAAATGTGCATGTGATGTGATGACCAAGTAGAGCACAAAAAATTGAGCATTTTTCCTTTTTATGATTGCGTCTCTTAGAATGAATAAAATCATATGCACTCCAATTTCACTCACATGCACTCGATGATGCAGTAATAGAGAGCACACCAGTTGCAACATGTTGCAACTCCAATATCTCTCCACCATATTCCTTCCACCAAGTAGGTGCAATAGTCGTCTTAATAGCATCAAGATTCCAGGGATCTCCAAAAGAGCCTTTGCAATTTGTATACCTCACTCGTTGGTAGGCCAATTTGCCTTGATCTCTCAGAATCAAGTTCTTACAACCCTCTTGAAAGTTACTTATGACTTCTGGATTCTATGATTGAGCATGCATTTGATATTGTGGATGTAATTGCAAATGCAGCTCCATGCAAAGGAGTGTGCATTTGCTTCCATCTCTTATCGGCCAAATATACCACTTGTTGCTTTTTCGTATGTGCAAAGCGCACAAATTCTTTAACCTGTCGTATTGATTTTGACATCTTCCAATACACTTTACAAAGGCATCAACGTCTACCATCCTCAACACTATCACAAATGGCTCCACACCTTCTTTTATTCTTTCTACATTTCTCCAGAATAATGATGATTGTACAAGATGTACACATTTACTGCCTGGTATTGCGTACTACATCTTTTTCTCAAGCTAACTCACCCATCGTCTATCAACAAAACAGTCTCGACTAAAGCTTGACACAGTTCCAACAATATAGCAAGAACTAGAAAAGAAGTGGCAAATCTAGTTTGACAAAATTGCCTTAGTTGCTTCACAGAGTGCTCTCTAAATACTGCATGCAAGTATTGATGGGTTTTTATCAAACTCACTATGGCATTAACATCTTGTAGCACTGGTTGCAGAAATGGCAATTGTCCAATGTCCTTCAACAATAAGTTGAGAGTATGAGGGCCACATGGCACCCATGTCAAAGTGGGATACTTTGCCATGACCATCTCACCCATGGTCTTGTAATTCAATGCATTATCTATTACTACTAATGCAATAACATTTTCACTGCCACCAACTTTACGAATTGCTCTTTCGTATATTTTTACAATATATGATCAAGTTTTTTCTTTTAGAGGTGTATCAATACCCTCCAAAAACATTGTTCCCTTGGGAGTACTGCACATTAAATTTAACAAGGGTCTGGCATGCTTGCTAGTCCATCCATCAAAAGCAAGAGTGCACCCATATGTAGAAATAAAATCCAGTATCTTTTTTTCAAGCAGTCTGCCATAGTTTGTTTAACTCTATCAAGATGATCTGTACACATTTTATTATAATCTGGCAAAACAAATCCTGGTCTATCACATTACTTCAAGGCATTACGACACATCTCATCTCTCGTGACATTGAATGGTATACCATTTTCACAAATGCTTGTGTCCATCTTAAGTGCTCTTCATGCACTTGTTGTTGAAGAAACTCATCCTTCGTAGATGATTGTTCTCCCTTTTTTCTCTTCTTTACTTGACAGAAATTAGTCGCATCAAAACCCACCTACAACCCGCTTGCTAGCAAATCTACATCACCTTCATGTATTGATCTACATCCCTCGCATTTATTGGTGCTTCTCCTTCAACCATCTCATCAACCTCAATGCTCCCATTTTGTTGACTTGGATGATTCCTTATTAGGATCGGATTAACCACTTTCTTCACTTTCTCTAAATGCGATTTGCATAATGGAAGAACATCAGGTAGAGTGCATGAGCAAGCTTCAACGTCACTGCCTATTCCAAGAAAATGTTGCTTGATGCGAGTAGAACCGCTGCCCGTGAACTTGTGTCTACAATATTGCACGAAAGAGACTGAGGCATGCACTTTTCGTATCTCCATCACATATGATCAAATCTTGCTGTGCACCATAGAAACATACTACAATACACATTTTTTCAAAAACAACACATACACTTTTAAAAACACTTTCAAGAATGCAATATATTAATTGTCATTCATTCACATTCTATTGAAAGAATATTAAATATTCATTCAAAAGAAAGTGCAAGAACGAGTAATGAAAATTAAGAGACATGGTTTCATTTCTATTGAAAGAATACACTCAAATTGTAAATCATTAGTTCAGATTCTATTGAAAGAATATTAAATATTCATTTAGAAGAAAGTGTAAGAATGAGTAATGGAAATTGGGAGACATGGATTCATTTCTAATGAAAGAGCACTCAAACTATAAATCATTCATTCACATTCTATTGAAAGAATATTAAATATTCATTCAAAAGAAAGTGTAAGAATGAGTAATAAAAATTGAGAGATATGGATTTATTCGTACGAATAAGTTATTAGTACAAAAAAAATATGTTCGTACGAATATAGAGGGATGACGTGTCGATTTATGTAAAAAATGTGATGCATCGCCACTTTTTTGCCCGATTTTTTCTTTCATTTGAATCATTCAAGCGATTTTCTCACATTTTTTGAATCACAAATTCAATTTTTTCTACTTAGCATATACCTAGTAAGTTATGTGAGTGTATGAGTTGTCCCAAAAGACATGGAGGTAAATAAGGTACCGAAAGGAGATACTCGCATGCAGAGCTTTGATAGGGGAACCTTGAGAGTGACTAACCTCAATCAAAACATTCAGTGGGTATTCCTGATTCACTAGTGCAACCTCCTCCACACTTTGTGCATGTATTACCATGCTCTCAAAGCCTTTACGTAAGATGGCAACACCCATGCTCGTGATGGCTTTCGTGAAGAGTGGGCATAGTTAAAATGCTCCAACTACTCTCAGTATATCCTACATATTACTATCTAAATAGATATATGGAAACATTTAGATCATTAACAAGTTATTCCTTGACTATAATTGGGAAAAAACCTATGAGAAATGGGATGTAGTAGTTGGAGGATTTTTGGTACCAAAAAACATCCAAGAGAGGCCGCAATTACGAAGTGCTACATAAGAGTCCACAAACATTTGTGTGCTCTCATCTAGTAAGAGCTATTAAATTCCAGATGCAACCTGTGCCACAACGAAAGAAGGGCAAGAGTGTCTTCAAATTAGAATTAGACACACATGAGCACATCTTGGGGTGTCTTGGAGCAGTGGATGAGGACGACTGTATTCCACTTATCCTAGAAAATGGAATATGTATTTGAGACTATGCTTCTTTTAGTAAATCCCAAACTAACCACCGCACTTGTTTTTATAAATCCCAAACGATAAATCCCATGCTTTTTAGTATATCCCAAACAACCATCGTGATGTTGTAAATCTCATGCTTGTTTTTAGTACATCCCAACAACCATCACGCTGGTTTTATTAAATCCCATAATGAATCTACACATCCACAAATTCATTTATCTTGTAATAATAGAAGCAAACCACCGTGTTGGTGGCTGTTAATATCCTACTGCAACCAACCACCGCATTGGCGATCACTTATCCTCCACTGCTACCATGCACTACTACCATGCTATCCTAAATTTGTTGTGCAGTGCTATACTAAAATAGTCTCCTTTAGACTAGTTATCTTTAACCGTTAGATTTCAACCACTAGGCTACTTAAAACATTTAAGTACTAACATCGAAGCAAGTCGACACAAAATCAAGTTAAGAAAGCCAAGAAATGTATGCAAGATTTTTACTTTTCCAAAATACAATGATATTTTACAACTCAAGGAAATTCCAAACTTCCAACTATCTTATCAACCTCTCTATAGCAAGCATCTCCGAGGCATCTCCTAGCTCTTTAGGCCACTCTGATGCACTATGGCAGACCTCTTCACACACTCAAATCACACACTGCTTGCTTGACTCTACCAAGTTGTATGCCCATCGTAACTCCTCCTTTCATTGGGGTTCCTCTTCATCCTGGTCTTTGCGCACTATACAACTTTGTGCCTGTTGAGAGTTCACGCTCAACATCATGTAATCATGTGTGCATAGCACCATCACGTGATCATATGTGCATAGCACTAACCTTATAGAGTGCTATAAAGGAAAGGGTTAGATCCCCTAACCCTAACCCTAAAAGGGTTTGTATATATTCTATTTTTTCAACTAATTCTAGTGTACAGTTAGTCATTTGTGGTGTGCTCTCTAGCTGTGCCCTCTCTCCTCATCTCCACTCTTCTCCTCTCCCCTCTTCATATTTTGTCATGGTATCAGAGCTCCCTTGTCTTCCGCTGAGACATTGCGATTCTTGAGAGTGTGAGAGAGATTGTGAGATTGAGAGTTCTCTTGAGTGATTGTGAGATCCTTCCCTTCACTTCCGTTGAGAGAAATTTTCGTCATTGAGAGGAAATTTCCGTCCATTATTCTTTCTTTGAGTTCATTCTTGAGAGATTTTAGTTCCTTCTCTTGAGTGTTTCTTATTCCGTGAGAGAGAGAGACCTCTGAGTGTTCATTGAAAGCTTCAAGAGCTATTACTGTGTGAAAGAGATAGGGTGAGAAAGAAAGGTTTTAGTCTCATTCTCAGAGAAAGAGATAGAGAGGTGTCTCAAGAGAGTTTGAGAGTGTTTTCTTTTTCAAGAGAAGCCCAGCAACAACCAAGGCTCCATCGACAAGATATTGTGGGCTACAACGAAAGCAGGCTACTGCACCGACAGACCTCCTTCTACGCCCCTGCGACCACGGCTGCACACTCCAGCAACGAAGTGACTCAGCTGCACCAAAGCCTCTCCAAGCCTCTCAACTGAGTGGCGGCTCTTGAGGCGCAGTTCAAGTGTCGTTTTTACATGCCCACAAACCACAATCATATGGCTTTGTAGCGGTTCGGGGGGCGTATACTTTTCTTTATATACTTTTTTTCAGCTACAAGCCCACACAAGAGCAGCTCTGCCTCCAAACGGCTTATCGTCAGCTCTTGGCACGCGCGAGCATCCCCGCATCTGTGCCATCAACAACAAGCCCTACAACCGACCGAACGGCTTCAAGCGACCTTATGCAAGCTCTACGGCAAACGAAGTAGTTGCAGCTTCCAACGACGGTCAACCATACAAGCCTCGTAGTCTCCAACGAAGAATCCACCGACAACGACCGTAGCTAGCCTCTTGCTCCAAGCTCACGGGCTCCGCCGCCAACTCCTCTCGCTACGAACAGCTCCGCCAAGCAACGTCCGTCTCCTTCCGAATACTGCAAAGCTTCACTCGAGTAGGGACTCCAGCTCTCCCGAGTGCGTCAGGGGTGTGGAGACCCAAGAAACCAGGGCGATCGGATACGCGAACTGGAACTTGATGCTCTTGTGCAGCGACGAAAATACGCAGGGAGACGGAATCTCGAAGATTCTGTCGGCATCTTCATAAGATTCCGGTAGGCGTTCTATCGACACGTGGCATCTACCTTATCATAAGGGTCACCACACACAGGTGTGGTCAATCAACTGACACATGGCAATCCTTATCTGACACGTCAGCAGTCCCGTGAGACTGCCACGTCATCACTGCCACGTCAGTTGCCACGTCATCACTGCCACGTCATCACTGCCACATCAACTGCCATGTCATCACTGCCATGTCAGTTGCCATGTCATCACTGCCACATCATCACTGCCACGTCACCTGTGCCACGTCAGCTACCACATCATCACTGCCATGTCATCAGTGCCACATCACTGCCACGTCAGCTGCCACGTCATTACTACCATGTCATCAGTGCCACGTCACCCTGCTGACATCATCTGTGCCACCTCAGCACTGCCACCTCAGCAGTCCAGTCAGCACTGAACCTCTGCAGGCACAGTCCCTTGCCAGGCACACTGTGCACACACTGCATGTGCACACTCCTGCCACCTCAGCACAGAGCTTCACTGGCACACCTCTTGCTAAGCACAGTGCCACATCATCACTGCATGTGACTCACAGTGACACATCATCATTGAGCACCATTTGCACTCCTTTTGCCCCTCCACCTAGATCAAGTCATATCTCTTGATCCAGGAAGAATTTGAGGGTGCTCCAAAAAGGAAAGTCGCTCGATTTTTCGTGCTCTACGCGCTCGTTACATCACGCGCACATTTCGGCGCAAGTTACACTCACATTTGAGCTTCGCCGACAAAACCACTTCCTTCACACACATTTGCCTCTACATCGACGCATCTGACCCAGCACTTAAAAAGAACAAAAGAAAAGGAATTATTTACTGCTCTTTCATCGATCGACGGTTGGTTTAGATCTAGATCAGAGTAGACTAGATCGCCATAGAGGGGACGCTTTGAATTCCCCAAGTTGCCAATCTAAGCCATGCCCGAAATTCCCGACTAGTACCTACTCAGAGTCAGTCCATACGCTCACATCCGATTTCACATCATAGCATTACCTGAAACCTTACGTTCATCAGTTCAGTGAGCAGACTTCAGAGTTCAGAGGCATTGCAGATTGATTCAGTGGGCAGATAGCACTTGATTTCACACACACATGCCACCATTGTAAAGCCTATTTGGCTATCTCACGGCATCGTGCACATCATTTTTCAGCCTTGTAAAGCCTCTTGGCTATTCCCGGCATCATTGCCACAAGCCTTGTAACACAGGTCAGATCTTATTTACTGCAGTTCTATCTTCACCGACAGTACAGAGATTTCACTTGGCATCTTCAGTGTATTTGCAGTTGATTCATACAGAGTTTTCCAGGACACTTTTTGAGTACATTGTTTGCACCATGTTGACTAGCAACCTCAATCCGGAGGCATCTGCTAAGTTAGACAACTCCAATTACGGTACATGGAAATACCGAATGGAGACCATTCTTGTGCTTCAGGACAAATGGGAGTATGTCGATGGATCCATACCTAGACCATTGGCTGATCCAGCCACCAGTAGCTCTACTCCATCTGTTGTCACAGCACCAGCAACAGGATCTACATCGGGATCTACATCTACACAAACAGTTTCCGCATCAGTAGCAGATCCTGCCATTATCCGAGCTCAAGCAGAATGGGATAAGAAAGACAAGTATGCCTATCACCTGATCAAGCAGAATGTGCAAGATGTCATGCTAGGACAGCTCAACACAGTCAAGACATCAAAAGAAGCATGGGATATGTTCGCAGCTCTCTACGAGTCCAAGAACACATCCAGGATTCTCACCTTGAGAAACCAGATCAACCAGAGTTTCCGCAATAGCAATGAAACCGGTCATGCTTATGTACTCCGCATCAAAGACTACAACAATCAACTTGCAGCAGCAGGAGAGACTATGAATCCCGCAGAAATGGTTCAAGTAATCCTGAATGGACTAGGAGAAGGATATGAGAATCTGGTCCAGAGTATTTCCATTCAATGGCAAATTCCAACACTTGAAGAACTTCAGTCAGTTCTACTTGGTGAAGAACTCAGGACTCAGGCCATTCAAGCACGTAAAGGTCATTCTAATGATCAGGCATTCACAGCTTCAGACAGAAGCAGAGGCAAAGGCAGAAACAGAGGTAGATCATATCAAAAAAGTGGTCAAAATCAAAGTCAGAATCAGCATCAGCATCAGCAGCATCCTCAGCAACATCAAAATCAGCAAAGAGGAAATCATTCCAACCGAGGAAGATTCCAAGGACGAGGGAATGCATCCACCAATGTGTCAAACATTCAATGCAACTATTGTCACAAGTTTGGACACTATGAAAGAGATTGCCGCAAGAAGCAGTATGACCAAGGCGGTCAATCCAGTAGTAATCGAGGGAATTCTCGAGGAAGAGGAAATCATCGTGGTGGACATTCTAGTCACAGTCATTTTGCAAATGAACATGGCAATATGTTTCTTGCAAGTGAGGAATTGCATCAGACTGATACAATGCACCTAGACACTGATTTCAATCCCAAAGAGGATTTCAGCTATCAAGTCGACCAAGTGGAACAGGATCCTTGGTACATCGACAGCGGTGCATCATCTCATATGACAAATCATCAGGAATGGTTCACAGAAATGAAGCCATTAGAAGGTCAAAAGAATGTCATCTACACAGCAGACAATACACCGAATCCGGTTCAAGGGACAGGTGTTATCCCTATGAACAATTTCACTGGTACAAAAGGATTAGTCAAAGATGTGCTCTATGTTCCGAAGCTCAGTAAGAACCTTTTGTCAGTAGGTCAAATGACGGAACACAACTACAAAGTCATCTTCGACGGTGATGAATGCACTATCAGAGACAAATCCAAAAGAGGTCAGCTAGTAGCAAAAGGTGTCAAGGAAGGACGCTTATACAGGATGCTAGCTACAGTACCAGATAAGCATGCCATGTCAGCTCAAATGCAACAGATGCCACTATCTGCAAAATGGCACAAGAGATATGGTCATGTCAACTTCAAGTACTTGTTAGATCTAAGGAATCAAAATATGGCAATTGGGATTCCGAAGCTACAGTTTCTTGGAAAGGTTTGTGAAGCATGCTGCTTCGGCAAACAAAAGCGAACCAACTTTGTCAGAAGTACCTCTCGTGCACGAGGTATTCTTGATTTAATTCATACAGATGTATGGGGTTATGCCCAGACCCGCAGCATCAATGGTTCACTTTATTACTTGACCTTCATCGACGACTACAGTAGATATTGTTGGGTCTACTTTCTGAAAGAGAAATCTGAAGTGTTTGCCAGATTTCAAGAATTCAAAGCCATGGTAGAAAACCAAACAGGCAGAAAGATCAAGGTCATGAGATCAGATAGAGGAGGTGAATACATGTCTTCAGCATTCATGAACTTTTGCAAAAATCACGGTATTCGAAGACAATTCACATGTGCAGATACTCCTCAGCAAAATGCAATAGCTGAAAGGAAGAATGGGACTTTAGCAGACAGTGCTAGAGCAATGCTTAGTGAAAAGCATCTTTCGAATCAATTGGGCAGAAGCAATAGCTACAGCTAACTACTTGCTTAATCGGCTTCCTACCGAACCGATACAAGGAATGACTCCTTATGAAGCATTCACTGGACACAAGCCACGCATTGGGCATCTCCGCATATTTGGTTGCATAGCATATGCCCACATACATGATGATCATCGCAGGAAATTGGATGCGAAGTCACGCAAATGCATCATGGTTGGCTACAGTGAAGAAAGTAAAGCATACAAATTGTATGATCCCATCAACCGCAAAGTCATTATCTCCAGAGATGTAATCTTTGATGAGGAATCAAAATGGAAAACCTCACCTACACAGGAGATAGAAGCATCGACTTCACAGTCATCTACAGAACAGGTTGATGAAGAAGAGCAAGAATTGCCAGCAACACCCCAATCAGCGTCACAGCAGCTCAGACGGTCTACTAGGGAAAGCAGACCACCAGCCAGATTGACATATGCTCAAAAAGGCAAAGCAATTCAGGTGGAAACCACCAACTATGCTCTTATGACTACCATCATGGCTACAGAAGAGCCAGTGTACTTCGAAGATGCAGTAGATAAGCCAGAATGGCAAACTGCTATGAATGAAGAAATGGATGCTTTGTATAAAAACAACACTTGGGAATTATGTGACCTTCCACTAGGAAAGAAGGCCATAGCCAACAAATGGGTATACAAAGTGAAGTACAATCCAGATGGCAGTATTCAGAGATACAAAGCCAGATTAGTTGCAAAAGGATTTGCACAACAATATGGCCAAGATTATGATGAGACTTATGCTCCAGTAGCAAAGATGGATTCCATACGGTTCTTGATATCACTAGCGACACTCAGTAAATGGCATGTGTATCAGCTCGATGTCAAGAATGCATTTCTCAATGGTTATCTAGACGAGGAAGTCTACATGCAACAACCAGCCGGTTATGTTGAACCAGGACAGGAGAACAAGGTTTGCCATCTCAAGAAAAGTCTCTATGGCTTAAAGCAAGCACCCAGAAGTTGGTACAGCAGAATTGACAAGTATTTTGCTGATCTGGGATACATGAAGTCCAATGCAAATCATACTCTCTACTACAAAGTTCAAGGGGAAGATATTACTATTGCACTTTTGTACGTAGATGATTTGATTGTGACAGGAAGCAAGGATAGCTTCATTAGAAAGCTAAAACAAGACTTATCTGCAGAGTTCGACATGAAAGATCTTGGACTTATGCACTATTGTCTTGGAATTGAGTTCTGGAGAGATTCAGATAGCACATTCATGAGTCAGCTCAAATATGTTGGCAGTCTTCTGAAGAAGTTTCATATGGCAGATTGCAAGATTGCAGCCACTCCCATGGAACAGAGTTTGAAACTTACTAAAGATTCAGAAAAGCCTACAGTCAATGACAGATACTACAGGCAACTCATTGGATCTCTTATATATCTGACAATCACACGGCCAGATATTTGTTATGCAGTAAGCTCACTAGCACAGTTTATGGCAAATCCAAAACAGTCTCACTGGAATGCAGCCAAAAGAGTCTTGAGATACATCAGAGGTACAAGACAATTTGGGATAGAATACAGAGGAAGTCATCCACGGTTGCATGGATACTGTGATAGTGACTATGCTGGAGATCATGAGACCAGGAGATCGACACAGGGATATGCATTTTTCCTTGGTCAAGGTGCTATATCATGGTTGTCAAACAAACAGCCAACTGTTTCTTTGTCTTCGACTGAAGCAGAATATAGAGCACTCACTACAGGTGCATGTGAGGCTATATGGCTCAGAAGGCTATTGTCAGAAACAGATTACTTTGATGAGTCAAAGCCAACAACAATATACTGTGATAATCAATCGGCTCAAGCATTGGCCAAAAATCCAGTATATGACTCCAGAACAAAGCACATTGATGTCAGAGAGCACTTCATCAGAGAAAGAGTGTTACTTGGTGACATCACACTGCAGCATTGGCAAAGAAAATGTTGCAGACATATTTACCAAACCACTCGGTAAAGAGCTATTCGAGAAACACCGACTAGCTCTTGGTTTGATGCAGAGGAAGGAGATTCCCATTAAAGGGGTGTGATGGAATGTAATGCTCAGTCCTTCTTCGATTCCCCAGAATCATCATCTTGAGGGAAGGCCTACTTCATGATGTTGATCTTGAGGGAAGGTGTTGAGAGTTCACGCTCAACATCATGTGATCATGTGTGCATAGCACCATCACGTGATCATATGTGCATAGCACTAACCTTATAGAGTGCTATAAAGGAAAGGGTTAGATCCCCTAACCCTAACCCTAAAAGGGTTTGTATATATTCTATTTTTTCAACTAATTCTAGTGTACAGTTAGTCATTTGTGGTGTGCTCTCTAGCTGTGCCCTCTCTCCTCATCTCCACTCTTCTCCTCTCCCCTCTTCATATTTTGTCAGTGCCTCCATCATGTCCTACCAAAAGAAACCTACATCATGAGCTTGACAAGTACCTTAAAGGAGCAAGAAAAATAATAGCCAGGGAAATTAATATTTACCGTTTGTGCCGACTCCAAGTAAAACGGGAAAGGGAGTGGAAGAAAGGGTCCATCAAGCATCAATTGTGGGTATATCACGTCTGAAGCAAACAATTTTATATGAAAAAAAAAAAGTAGACACAGTAATGCAAAGGCCTATGCATCACTAAAGAGAGAGTTAGCAATGATAGCCATGCATCGAGCTAAGAGTTGATCTATAGTATTTTCATACAAAATGAAGTTATGGGTTAATAGCACTTCATACTTTAATCAACAAAGTATCCATGACATGTTCATGTGTCTTCCTCTTTCATTAAAAGCTTATGCTTCAACAATCTAAAAAAATGGTATCCATTGGCGCAGGGCTATTTTACTTCTGGGCTAAAAGGCCCCAAAATGAGCTCTGCGTTGATAATACTTGCTGATGGTTGGTGCAAGAGTCAATGTTTTACATTACGGAGTTTCTTGTACAACTCATGCCAAATGTGCCTCGACTTTGGGATGATAGCGATGACCCATAGGTTATAGGAGATATTGGTCAAGGGAAGGGAAATAAAAAGAAAATGAGTGTCTCCTTGCGACATAAGAAAAAGAAAATGAGTGTCTCCTTGCGACATCTCGTCTTTACAATTGTGGAGAAATGGAGAAGTGGATCAAACAATATGAAGAAGAAAGAGATAAAGGAGAGGAGGATAGAAAATCATAGCGAAGGGCCAAGAGAGGTAAGAAGTATCCCCCAGAGTTAGGAGAAATGCATGCTAGATGCACCATTGATTGGTTACATTAGAAAAAGTGAGCAGATAAGAGAGAAAAAGAGAGGAGATGAGAGAGAACAAGAGAGGAGATAAGAGAGAAAATAGAGGAAAAAAGAGAAGGAAAGAGAGGAGAAAAGAGAGGAAAATAGATGAGAAAAAGAGAGGAGATAAGAGAGGAAAAGAGACGACAAGAGAGGATAAAAGAGAGAAGGAAAAAGTGAGAAAAAGTGAGGAGAAAAGAGAGGAAAAGAGATGAGAAGAGAGAAAGAGAGAGGAGATAAGAAAGGAAAAGAGATGAAAAGAGAGCCTCAGGAGAAAAAAGAGAGAAAAAGACGAACATCAGTGACACTCTCATGAATTGGCAATGTCATGATTGATTGAACCTTGTCAGGATCCATTTGCAAGCCTTTTTTAGACACAATATGCCCCAACATGACTACTTTTGTTTGAGCCAAATGACACTTGCTAGGATTTAGACACCCTTTTGCTTCATCAATCCTAGCTAAGGCCATCTTTAACTTCTCCATGTGATCCATGCACCGAGAACAAATGCAAAAATCATCCAAAAATACCCTTATGAACTTTCCCAAGTAAGGCTCGAGCACTTGACTCATGAACCTTTGAAATGTAGCTGGTGCATTGGTCAACCCAAAAGGCATCACTCTATAAGCAAAAACTCCCCAAGGTGGAACAAATGATGTTTTCTTTTGATCTTCCTCCCGAATATGAATTTGAAAGTACCCAAAATACATCTCATGCCCTGCTACTTGGTCTAGTATTTCATCTTGGAATGGCAAAGGAGAATGATCCCTCTTAGTGCATGCATTCAAAGGATGAAAGTCCACACAAAACCGCCACTTATTTCCTTTCTTTGGTGTGACAACTACAAGATATTTCCATTTTGAATCATCAACATGAAAGATGAATCCTGCCTCAAGTAGTTGTGTTACCTACTTTAGTGCCTCAGCTTGGATCACCCCCAATCGCCTTAAGCGTTGCACAACTGGCTTGCTTTCTAGCTTCAACTCAATCTTGTGCTCTAGAAGAGATAGTAGTTGAACCTGTGAATAGCTTGTTGCAAAGAGACATGGAAAATCATCTAACATATCCAAGTACTGGAGCTTTCTTTCTGGTTTCAACTGGCTTGTTTTCTGGCTAGCGTTGCACAACTAGCTTGCTTTCTGGCTTCAAGTCAATCTTGTGCTCCACAAGAGAGACTAGTCGAACCTGTCAATAGCATGTTGCAAAGAGACATGGAAAATCATCTAACATATCCAAGTATTGGAGCTTCTCACTACTTGATAGAGAATCACCAAGAAGCTCTTCATTGTGTTGGCATCGTTTAGTGTGCTCCACATCCTCCACATGAAGTGTCTCTATAGGATCTTCTTGTACCACCACCTTATTCCCTCCTGACTCATCCCGATCAGCACCAAGACAAAGACCAAAGGCCACTCCTTCCACCTCACCCTCTAAGCTAGACTCCTCGAAGCTACACCCTGTCGCTTCTTCTTCATCGGTTAAGTCAGAGCTCAAACTCTCTGATGTTGAAGAATCCTCCTTGACAACTTCCTTTTTGTAGCTTCTAATGTTATAGTGCACCTTCTTATCATTTCCCTACAAAATCGGTTCTCTAGTATCCCACTTTTGAACAGCCTTCACCTTGCATAGCCAAGGCCTTCCCAAAATCAATGGATAGTTGGTAGGGATCACCTGAAAAGTAGTCAGCACAAAAATTCCACATACATCCACTTCTAGATTCTTCACAACTCCCAAGGTCTTTACCTTAGTGTTGTCAGCCAATTTGATGCGATAAGGAGAGGTAGTACTAGAGTATTTTAAATCAGCATCTATCATGGTCTTCTCACTCATGACATTAATCAATGCACCTCCATCAATGTACACATTAGAAATCACTTGACCATCAATGATCACATCAGCCATAGGTACATCATCACCAACATCTATATCTACCTTTTGAACAATAGGAATGGCACTTTTCTTCTTTGACACTCTTGTGCTTGCTAGCTTTCCCCATTCTTTCCGTAGTTTTGGAGATAAAGCAAGTAATTGACCAAAGGTGATATGAAATTCCTTTTCTTTAAGGTCAAACAACAAGTCATAGCTTCCAATGCCTTATCCTAAAGGAAAGTCTGACTAGTAATTCTCCTTCTAGATGCCCTCTTTTTCTTAATATGGTGTTCCTCTTCTTGATGTTCCTCATCTACTTCTTCCTTGCTTTCTTCTTCTTCTTTTTCTTTACCACGCCCCCGTTTAGCCATCATTACCTCTCTTTCCTCATCCCTTGAAGAAGCTTCTAACAATGATACTTGTTTTTCTTCTTTCTTTCTCAATCTAGGACACTTGGGGCGATAGTGACCTTTTTCATTACATTCATAGCAAGTGACCCCACTCTTATCTCGAGGCCTATCCTTACTCTTTGTTGCTCTAGGTTGTCATGCATTAACCAAATGCAATTTCAAATCAGCAAACTCTGTCATCAATTGGGAGATATTATGATCTAACTCAGAGGACTTTGGTACCTAAGGAGTGCCCATTACCTCCACCTTAGAAGTTGAAGCCGTTGAAGAAACAAAAGAGGATTCGATTTTTAGAGAAGCTTCTTTCTTGGTTGCAATGCAAAGGGTCTCCACATATGTTGTTGGATCTTTACTCATTACTTTTGAGCGAAGACAAGGCTCCAAAGCCATAACAAATTTGCTTATCTTTAAGTGCTCCATCCCTGAGAGACTTTGAGCAGGGCCGATGATGTAGATGCCATAGCTCACAAACATGCCCTTTCATACTTTGTCCATAAAGTTTCATATCGGATTGCCAATGCAGAGACCATCTCACCCTCTCCTTGATAGAACTGGTCCAACTGCAACATAAAAGCATTTGGTGACTCCACTAGCCCAAATCTCTGCTTCATTGCTGCCACCACTTGGTCCCAGTCCTCCTTGATAGAGTCCGACAAGGCCTCATGCCAACTCAAGGCTACACCTTCAAGAAGATCAGGCAAAATCTCTACCTGATCCTTCATGGACCATCCAAAAGGCCAGCATCGTCAAACAAAATCCCAAAGATAAGACTCCGAGTCTTTCCCTTGGGTCCCTTGAAACACTGGAATCTTTACCATGATGAAACACAAAAAGGAAACACCAAGATCCAACTAATATCCCAAACAAGATTCAAACAAGATCCCACAGAGCCTTAGTATACCAACACCAACTTATTATGCATAACCACTTGTTGAAAACCCTCCACAATGTGATCCTTAACAAAATCTTCAAAAATAATTGACCAACCAGCACCATGAAAACATTGTGTATACATGCATTCAAGAATCACCCTTCTCACAATTGGAAGTGCACATAACAGCTTCAAGATATTGTACTCTTCATCATTTGCATAGCAAAAGAAGTTGAAAGCATTGAGAATCACCACTCCATTGTTATAGTCAAAAACTACCCAAAGACTCAACTCTTCTTCACACCAAGTGCTAGTGCATGAAACAATCCCCAATCTATCATTGTGCCTGCTACTGGCATTGTCAATTCACCAACATATTCAAGAGTGAAACATAAAGGATATGACCATAATGACCGTGCGAATAGCTTGAGCATCACCTTCACAATCTTCTAGTTCTCTTAAACGGGCTGCAATCTCTTCTAACAGAGTTTTTCCATGCATCACATCAGAAAACTGACAAAATATGAAGAGGGGAGAGGAGAAGAGTGGAGATGAGGAGAGAGGGCACAGCTAGAGAGCACACCACAAATGACTAACTGTACACTAGAATTAGTTGAAAAAATAGAATATATACAAACCCTTTTAGGGTTAGGGTTAGGGGATCTAACCCTTTCCTTTATAGCACTCTATAAGGTTAGTGCTATGCACATATGATCACGTGATGGTGCTATGCACACATGATCACATGATGTTGAGCGTGAACTCTCAACACCTTCCCTCAAGATCAACATCATGAAGTAGGCCTTCCCTCAAGATGATGATTCTGGGGAATCGAAGAAGGACTGAGCATTACATTCCATCACACCCCTTTAATGGGAATGTCCTTCTTCTGCATCAAACCAAGAGCTAGTCGGTGTTTCTCGAATAGCTCTTTACCGAGTGGTTTGGTAAAGATGTCTGCAACATTTTCTTTGCTATCACAATGCTGCAATGTGATGTCACCAAGTAACACTCTTTCTCTGATGAAGTGCTCTCTGACATCAATGTGCTTTGTTCTGGAGTGATATACTGGATTTTTGGCCAATGCTTGAGCCGATTGATTATCACAGTATATTGTTGTTGGCTTTGACTCATCAAAGTAATCTGTTTCTGACAATAGTCTTCTGAGCCATATAGCCTCACATGCACCTATAGTGAGTGCCCTATATTCTGCTTCAGTCGAAGACAAAGAAACAGTTGGCTGTTTGTTTGACAACCATGATATAGCACCTTGACCAAGGAAAAATGCATATCCCTGTGTCGATCTCCTGGTCTCATGATCTCCAGCATAGTCACTGTCACAGTATCCATGCAACCGTGGATGACTTCCTCTGTATTCTATCCCAAATTGTCTTGTACCTCTGATGTATCTCAAGACTCTTTTGGCTGCATTCCAGTGAGACTGTTTTGGATTTGCCATAAACTGTGCTAGTGAGCTTACTGCATAACAAATATCTGGCCGTGTGATTGTCAGATATATAAGAGATCCAATGAGTTGCCTGTAGTATCTGTCATTGACTGTAGGCTTTTCTGAATCTTTAGTAAGTTTCAAACTCTGTTCCATGGGAGTGGCTGCAATCTTGCAATCTGCCATATGAAACTTCTTTAGGAGACTGTCAACATACTTGAGCTGACTCATGAATGTGCTATCTGAATCTCTCCAGAACTCAATTCCAAGACAATAGTGCATAAGTCCAAGATCTTTCATGTCGAACTCTGCAGATAAGTCTTGTTTTAGCTTGCTGATGAAGCTATCCTTGCTTCCTGTCACAATCAGATCATCTACGTACAAAAGTGCAATAGTAATATCTTCCCCTTGAACTTTGTAGTAGAGAGTATGATCTGCATTTGACTTCATGTATCCCAGATCAGCAAAATATTTGTCAATTCTGCTGTACCAACTTCTGGGTGCTTGCTTTAAGCCATAGAGACTTTTCTTGAGATAGCAAACCTTGTTCTCCTGTCCTGGTTCAACATAACCGGCTGGTTGTTGCATGTAGACTTCCTCGTCTAGATAACCATTGAGAAATGCATTCTTGACATCGAGCTGATACACATTCCATTTACTGAGTGTCGCTAGTGATATCAAGAACCGTATGGAATCCATCTTTGCTACTGGAGCATAAGTCTCATCATAATCTTGGCCATATTGTTGTGCAAATCCTTTTGCAACTAATCTGGCTTTGTATCTTTGAATACTGCCATCTGGATTGTACTTCACTTTGTATACCCATTTGTTGGCTATGGCCTTCTTTCCTGGTGGAAGGTCGCATAATTCCCAAGTGTTATTTTTATACAAAGCATCCATTTCTTCATTCATTGCAGTTTGCCATTCTGGCTTATCTACTGCGTCCTCGAAGTACACTAGCTCTTCTGTAGCCATGATGGTAGTCATAAGAGCATAGTTGGTGGTTTCCACCTGAATTGCTTTGCCTTTCTGAGCATATGTCAATCTGGCTGGTGGTCTGCTTTCCCTAGTAGACCGTCTGAGCTGCTGTGATGCTGATTGAGGTGTTGCTGGCAATTCTTGCTCTTCTTCATCAACCTGTTCTGTAGATGACTGTGAAGTCGATGCTTCTATCTCCAGTGTAGGTGAGGTTTTCCATTCTGATTCCTCATCGAAGATTACATCTCTGGAGATAATGACTTTGCGGTTGATGGGATCATACAATTTGTATGCTTTACTTTCTTCACTGTAGCCAACCATGATGCATTTGCGTGACTTCGCATCCAATTTCCTGCGATGATCATCATGTATGTGGGCATATGCTATGCAACCAAATATGCGGAGATGCCCAATGCGTGGCTTGTGTCCAGTGAATGCTTCATAAGGAGTCATACCTTGTATCGGTTCGGTAGGAAGCCGATTAAGCAAGTAGTTAGCTGTAGCTATTGCTTCTGCCCAATACTGATTCGGAAGATGCTTTTCACTAAGCATTGCTCTAGCACTGTCTGCTAAAGTCCCATTTTTCCTTTCAGCTATTGCATTTTGCTGAGGAGTATCTGCACATGTGAATTGTCTTCGAATGCCGTGAGTTTTGCAAAAGTTCATGAAGGCTGAAGACATGTATTCACCTCCTCTGTCTGATCTCATGACCTTGATTTTTCTGCCTGTCTGGTTTTCTACCATGGCTTTGAATTCTTGAAATCTGGCAAACACTTCAGATTTCTCTTTCAGAAAGTAGACCCAACAATATCTGCTGTAGTCGTCGATGAAGGTCAAGTAATAAAGTGAACCAGTGATGCTGCGGGTCTGGGCATAACCCCATACATCTGTATGAATTAAATCAAGAATACCTCGTGCACGAGAGGTACTTCTGACAAAGTTGGTTCGCTTTTGTTTGCCGAAGCAGCATGCTTCACAAACCTTTCCAAGAAACTGTAGCTTCGGAATCCCAATTGCCATATTTTGATTCCTTAGAGCTAACAAGTACTTGAAGTTGACATGACCATATCTCTTGTGCCATTTTGCGGATAGTGGCATCTGTTGCATTTGAGCTGACATGGCATGCTTATCTGGTACTGTAGCTAGCATCCTGTATAAGTGTCCTTCCTTGACACCTTTTGCTACTAGCTGACCTCTTTTGGATTTGTCTCTGATAGTGCATTCATCACCGTCGAAGATGACTTTGTAGTTGTGTTCCGTCATTTGACCTACTGACAAAAGGTTCTTGCTGAGCTTCGGAACATAGAGCACATCTTTGACTAATCCTTTTGTACCAGTGAAATTGTTCATAGGGATAACACTTGTCCCTTGAACCGGATTCGGTGTATTGTCTGCTGTGTAGATGACATTCTTTTGACCTTCTAATGGCTTCATTTCTGTGAACCATTCCTGATGATTTGTCATATGAGATGATGCACCGTTGTCGATGTACCAAGGATCCTGTTCCACTTGGTCGACTTGATAACTGAAATCTTCTTTGGGATTGAAATCAGTGTCTATGTCTAGGTGCATTGTATCAGTCTGATGCAATTCCTCACTTGCAAGAAACATATTGCCATGTTCATTTGCAAAATGACTGTGACTAGAATGTCCACCACGATGATTTCCTCTTCCTCGAGAATTCCCTCGATTACTACTGGATTGACCGCCTTGGTCATACTGCTTCTTGCGGCAACAATCTCTTTCATAGTGTCCAAACTTGTGACAATAGTTGCATTGAATGTTTGACACATTGGTGGATGCATTCCCTCGTCCTTGGAATCTTCCTCGGTTGGAATGATTTCCTCTTTGCTGATTTTGATGTTGCTGAGGATGCTGCTGATGCTGATGCTGATTCTGACTTTGATTTTGACCACTTTTCTGATATGATCTACCTCTGTTTCTGCCTTTGCCTCTGCTTCTGTCTGAAGCGGTGAATGCCTGATCATTAGAATGACCTTTACGTGCTTGAATGGCCTGAGTCCTGAGTTCTTCACCAAGTAGAACTGACTGAAGTTCTTCCAGTGTTGGAATTTGCCGTTGGATGGCAATACTCTGGACCAGATTCTCATATCCTTCTCCTAGTCCATTCAGGATTACTTGAACCATTTCTGCGGGATTCATAGTCTCTCCTGCTGCTGCAAGTTGATTGTTGTAGTCTTTGATGCGGAGTACATAAGCATGACCGGTTTCACTGCTGTTGCGGAAACTCTGGTTGATCTGGTTTCTCAAGGTGAGAATCCTGGATGTGTTCTTGGACTCGTAGAGAGCTGCGAACATATCCCATGCTTCTTTTGATGTCTTGACTGTGTTGAGCTGTCCTAGCATGACATCTTGCACATTCTGCTTGATCAGGTGATAGGCATACTTGTCTTTCTTATCCCATTCTGCTTGAGCTCGGGCAATGGCAGGATCTGCTATTGGTGCGGAAACTGTTTGTGTAGATGTAGATCCCGATGTAGATCCCATTGCTGGTGCTGTGACAATAGATGGAGTAGAGCTACTGGTGGCTGGATCGGCCAATGGTCTAGGTATGGATCCATCAACATACTCCCATTTGTCCTGAAGCACAAGAATGGTCTCCATTCGGTATTTCCATGTACCATAATTGGAGTTGTCTAACTTAGCAGATGCCTCCAGATTGAGGTTGCTAGTCGACATGGTGCAAACAATGTACTCAAAAGTGTCCTGGAAAACTCTGTATGAATCAACTGCAAATACACTGAAGATGCGAAGTGAAATCTTTGTACCGTCGGTGAAGATAGAACTGCAGTAAATAAGATCTGACCTGTGTTACAAGGCTTGTGGCAATGATGCCGGGAATAGCCAAGAGGCTTTACAAGGCTGAAAAATGATGTGCACGATGCCGTGAGATAGCCAAATAGGCTTTACAATGGTGGCATGTGTGTGAAATCAAGTGCTATCTGCCCACTGAATCAATCTGCAATGCCTCTGAACTCTGAAGTCTGCTCACTGAACTGATGAACGTAAGGTTTCAGGTAATGTAATGATGTGAAATCGGATGTGAGCATATGGACTGACTCCGAGTAGGTACTAGTCGGGAATTTCGGGCATGGCTTAGATTGGCAACTTGGGGAATTCAAAGCGTCCCCTCTATGGCGATCTAGTCTTCTCTGATCTAGATCTAAACCAACCGTCGATCGATGAAAGAGCAGCAAATAATTCCTTTTTCTTTGTTCTTTTTAAGTGCTGGGTCAGATGCGTCGATGTAGAGGCAAATGTGCGTGAAGGAAGTGGTTTTGTCAGCGAGGCTCAAATGTGAGTGTAACTTGCACCGAAATGTGCGCGTGATGTAACGAGCGCGTAGAGCACGAAAAATCGAGCGACTTTCCTTTTTGGAGCACCCTCAAATTCTTCCTGGATCAAGAGATATGACTTGATCTAGGTGGAGGGGCAAAAGGAGTGCAAATGGTGCTCAATGATGATGTGTCACTGTGAGTCACATGCAGTGATGATGTGGCACTGTGCTTAGCAAGAGGTGTGCCAGTGAAGCTCTGTGCTGAGGTGGTAGTGCTGAGGTGTCACTGATGACGTGGCACTGATGACGTGGCACAAATGACGTGGCCAGATGACATGGCACAAGTGACATGGCAGATGACGTGGCACAGATGACGTGGCCAGATGATGTGGCACAAGTGACGTGGCAGATGACATGGCCAGATGACGTGGCCTGATGACATGTCACTGATGACGTGGCAGGTGACGTGGCAGTCAGTGTTGACGTGGCAGTCGGTGCTGACGTGGCAGATAGGATTGGCTGATGACATGGCAGATGATAAGATGGTGACGTGGCAGATGCTGGAGTCTGCTGACGTGGCAAGATAAGATGCCACGTGGATCAACCCTATCCTTTCCTAACTGCACCTGGGTTAATCTGAACCCAAGGTGGGTGTGGTTTGAAGAGTGCCACGTGGCCTTATCTGCCACGTGGCAGTTTCTCTCTCAGAGAAGAGCGTCGACGGAGGCAACCTCGTCGAAGAGGAAGCGCGCTGCTGCTGAAGTATCACCTGGGTGCTCTTGGCGAGTCGCTAGCTTCGTGGCTTCAGCTCGTTTGTTGGGCAGCTGGTTCCTTTTGGAGCGGGGCGTTGGCTGTAGCTAAGAGGTTGCGGCTCCAAAGACATCGTCTGTGCATGCGGCTACTTTCGGAGGAGCCGTTTGAGTGCATGGGCTCTTGAGGTCATTTGAGAGAGTCGTTGAGGCAAATCAAGTGTATAAACAATGGGCGCTGCTGGAAGTCCAGGCGGCCTGGTTATAGAGCTTGTTGGCCGCTCTGTGTTTGGAGCTTTGGGCTCTCGTCAGTCGAGGTCGTCTGGAGAGAGACTGTCTTGCAGGAGTCGGTTAGTGGCACGTTGGCAAGAGAGGTCTGTGTCAGCCCATGAGCCCGTCGTTCGTGGAGCGGGAGCCATCAATGGGCGCTAGGAGCTTGGAGTCGGCGCTGAGGTCTTCTGTGAGCCCCGCGAGCTATGAAGCCTTGGCTATGCAGGGAGGAGCCGCTCAAATGATCATCATTTGTTGGAGCTATTCGTTGGAGTGAGGCGGCTCGTTGCGGCTTTTCTGTCGTCGAGGCGTTGCGTGGCCAGAGAGCTTAGGCTCTCGTTGAATAAGTGCAGTTCGTTGGAGCATGCACGCTGCCTTGCTTTGGAGAAGCTTCACTAAGAGCGTGGCTCGGCTTGTAGACGGGCCAAGCTCTTTGGCGCGTTAGCTATGAAGCTTGGGAGAAGGTCATTTGGAGAGCCTCATCCATGGCACAACTTGGTGGCAGTCCGTAAAGGTCGCTGTAGCTGGTAGAGCGCTTGGGGACCTTGGAGCGTGTTGGAGATGGCAGAGTCGTGCTTGCTGAGTGTGAAGAAGAGATTCTCTCAAGAAAACCTTACAGAAACTTAGAGGCTCAGAAATGAACCTTTCTCTCTCACAAAACCTTACAAGATCTCTCAAAAGACTAAGATCTAGATCTCTCTTTCTCTCATAAACAAGGAATACTCTCTTTCTCAAGCAATGAAATCTTGCAAAGAACTCAAAGAAAGAATAATGGACGGAGCTGTCCTAGAATGAGCAAAGGAGATTAACAGAAATCTCTCAATCTCTCATGGACGGAATTCTCACATGAATAGAAATTTCTCTCAACGGAAGTGAAGGGAAGGATCTCACAATCACTCAAGAGAACTCTCAATCTCACAATCTCTCTCACACTCTCAAGAAACTCAATGTCTCAGCGGAAGACAAGGGAGCTCTGATACCATGACAAAATATGAAGAGGGGAGAGGAGAAGAGTGGAGATGAGGAGAGAGGGCACAGCTAGAGAGCACACCACAAATGACTAACTGTACACTAGAATTAGTTGAAAAAATAGAATATATACAAACCCTTTTAGGGTTAGGGTTAGGGGATCTAACCCTTTCCTTTATAGCACTCTATAAGGTTAGTGCTATGCACATATGATCACGTGATGGTGCTATGCACACATGATCACATGATGTTGAGCGTGAACTCTCAACAAAAACACATGCCTATACTAGGCATAATATGCAATCAAGTACACGTGAGGCCCTTTAGTAAGGCAAGATGAATCCAATACCAAACATACCCGGCGTCTCCACCAAAAGATGTGACATGAAGTTGGGGGTAATAAACTTCGCGCACCTCTTCACATCCTACTACTTTTGAACTCTCTCTGCACATTGTGCAACTCCTGCTTGAGCTGCATTTTCCTGGCTTGTGTATTTGTGATGTACATTTTTGCCAAAGTATCCCATGCCTCCTTTGGCGTACTTGCATCCTGAATATGCACAATCATAGAATCTAAAATACTGATAGACAGCCAGTACATAACTTTTCTGGCTCTCTCATGCCATCCTTTGAATGCCTGCATTTCTCGTTGATTGGGAACATTAGGAAGAACTGGTTCTTCTTCATTTCCTGTAATGAACTCCCAATAGCCTTTTCCCATAAGGAAATTTGTCATTCTAAACTTCCATGCTTGGAAGTTGTTCTTCTCAAGCTTTTCAGTGACAATCTGTGAAAGAGAATCATACGCCATTACAGAACACTGCAAAATATTTTGTCACTGCAAAAAACATAGCTTCTGCCTCACAAGGGCAAATCTGCAAAACTGACGAAAGTGGTATTTGACCACACAGTCACTTCCTAGTGACGATTTTGCATCAACATGCTATAAGGATGATTCTGTAACTCCCAATATCTCTGCGCACAAGCATACAATGCAATTTGTGCGGTAACTTTTCACCGACCTACAAAGTAGTGGTAGCACAACAAATACAGGGCCTTTTTCTCAGTGCTTGAGGAGAACTTCCGCCTCCAAAACAGGCCCCGAAATGGCCTCGAATCAGAAAAATAAAGTCACCACGGGCTTTGCTCTCGTGCGCAGCATATATTGCCCTCTCGCCACACCATGAAGGGCATCTCAATTTGAGACAATGCACTCTTGCACTTTCTGGCTGTGCTACCTGCAGAGATTTGCTCCCAAACTCGAAAAAGGAAAGCAACACTGGTTCTCTTACCATGACACCGCAAACTTGGTTTGCTTTCTTGAACTCCTTACCACGAACCAAGCTCTGATACCATGTGAAGATAGTGGGAGAGAAGGAAGGAGTCTCACTTGCGGCTTTCTCACATACACAATGGGGGAATACACACAAAGGTGGAGGCTAAAAACAGTTTTCCTCTTCTTAGTTGTGAAAGCCAAAAGAACTCTAGTACAAAGAAATAGAAGAACGCTATATGTGGGTCTCAAACCAAACTCAGCTAACTAAGGTGGCATACCAACTGAGCCACGAACTAGAGTACATAAGGATAGCTATCATCCAGCTATTATTCATGGGCGGTGTACCAACCGCATCTGCAGCTAACAAGTCAGTGACATAAATGCCCAACGATCACCCTGGCATATCACGAGTGGAGCTCGATATCTCAAGAGGCTACACCTTGCTGTTATACTCACCTATGCTCCTTACACACATCTATAAGTCATCTCAACATGGCCCATGCAATAAGCAGCCCATGGAGAAGAGTCAACAGACCCATGTGTCTCCAACCCATCTCTCCAATGCCCATTTCGATGCCACACTAACCAAGCGATTTCTCATCAACCTACATGTAAAGATCACGTCCAATCGATAGCCATACACAAAGACCCCGATGCAAATACAATGGTGTAATCTAGAAGATTCTATCTGAATATTCATATTCCTTCAGCTTGCCTAACATTGGCATCAATCATGCCACATGTCACTTTAGCTCCACATGGCACACCTTATCTAGAGCTAACACATCAGCAAAGGTTACACCCACATCACCCCTATTTGCCAATTGGCATAGTTGCCACATCATCATCTTATCCACCTCCCACGTGATCAAGAACTGACAACTTGCTACATCATTAGTGGCCCCATGTTTTCCATGTCAACATCCACCTTGCATTTTCCATGTCAGCATAGCCAGGTTAGCTTGACAGGTCAACAATGACATGTAATCCTCACTACCATGTCAGCACCGAGGTCCCAAAAGCCATGTCAGGAAGACCCATCAACAAGGCCCCATCATCACTACCATGTGGCATTGACCCCACACAAGCACAAATACCGCTCTGCAGGCACAATGTGCACCTTATATGTGCACTCATATAGTTCCACCTCAGTAGACTTGCTCCACAAGCATAGTAATCTCTTCATAGGCATTGCATATGACCCCTCTTGCCACATCATCACCTCATCCTTTTTTGCCCCTCCACATAGATCAAGGCTTATCTCTTGATCCAAGAAGAATTAGAGGGTTCAAATTATGTAAACAATATTTAAACATTTATTGTCGCATCATGTATCATATCAAGAAATTATACCATCATTTATTATCGCATCATTCACTTATACAAATAGTATTTAAACATTAATTATCGCATCATTTATCATCTCATTTTAAATATACAAACTTGAATGATGGACTGGATCCAAACTTGGATAATATACAAAAATATCAATGCTACAAGTATTCATGTTTGGTCACTCATATTATAAATTATCTAAGGAAGACTCAGTCATTTTCTAGCCTCAATCCTTGGTTTGGACTAAGCTGTATGCCACATCTAGGAGCAATCTCAAAAACCGCACAAAAATCAGCAGTGCTTGGATGTCTGTTTTATTGTGCTGAATTTCCTTGAACCACAAATCATCATAGACACCCGATTAGAGCATCTGCGGGTCCAATACTAGTCGATGGTGCACAAATGTCTAAGATCTTCAAGATGTGATGAGACATAGCATACACATCTTGTGCAACATCGAAAGGTGGGGGATTAGTGCACAGGCACTCTGGAGCAACATGGCAAAATCTTGCAATGGAACTCCATACAGTGTTGGGGCTATCACTAATGCTAGATAGTCTCAGGGGGTGCACTACTAAGAAATCCTAGGTATCACGTGCATTCAAGGAGTCTTTAAAAAACCCCTCAACTAAAATTTTTTCCCCCAATAAAACCACCCCTCTTTACTTATGAACTAATGGATTTTTTTCTAAATTTGAATTTAAACCCTTCTATTATTGTAATCCTGTTATATTTTTCCCAAAAGTGGGATGAAAATAAGTCTCCTTTTGAATACACATGGTACACTAAATGTTTTGGAGGTGAACCCCTCGAGTGGATAGTGCTTCTTAGTACTACATGGAGTCATCATTCCCGAATCACAAATTCCCAGATACACTTCCTCGGATGACTCCGAGAAGTGTAGCATAATGTTTTGCGCATGCAAATCATTATGAAAGACATTGTGTTGGTGCATTTAATGATGAATAGTGCAAACTAGTGCACTTAAAATATCAAATACATGATGATGGACCCATGGAGCTCTAGCATGCATTTTCACATCATCTCTATGAAACACAGGAGATGGTCGCTTTTCGTCATGTCCGAGGTAGGTTAGCCATCTTTCCAAATGATTTCCATTCTAGAACGGAAATAGTATAATTGGATTATCATCATAGACCTATAGCTTGGATGATGTCCAGATGTATGACATCACCCAAGCACGTGGCTTCTTCCAAGCTTCTTCCAAGGCTCTGGCCTTCAATGCATTAGTGGGCACAAAAACCCTCAACACCTTACATGCATAAATATTGTGTGGATCAAAAGGAGCGACAAGAAGATTGGACATGGTGCCTGTTTTGCTTGTGCCTATGCCCACAGCCGCACTAGGCATGAATCGAATGTCTCCTCATCACTGAAGCAGTATGGGCTACATGGGTCTTGCCACTGGTGCACTAAATTGCAAGCCATGTGATGTGGGTGGTGCTTGTGCAAGCGAGAATAAAGGAGATGGAAATCTATATATTTGTGCAGATAGATTGTGCATTCTTGGTGTAGGCCAGTATGCAAGAGATGGAAACTGGTCTACGTGTGTGGTAGGAGGCACAAACAGAGAAGCAAAAGATGTGGCGAAATGTGGACATGCATGTGGTGGGAGACGTGGACCAGGTGGAGGAACTACTTGTGGGTATGGAAGATCTTGGGGAAAAGGGAAAGGGGGAAAGACAGGCTATGGTTGATGCATTGGTGCATATGCATGGTGTGGCTGTAGTGGTGCTTGTGGCTATGGTGGGTGCAATGCGGCATGTGACTAGGGGCATGGGTGCATTGGTGCTTGTGGATATAGTTGTGCTTGGGGGCGTGGGTGCATTGATGGAAGGGAGGACGAGGAAGTTCCTTTGCCTATGAAACCTTGCCACACATTCTTGATGTACGTGAATCTGGCACGAACAATCAAGATTGATGCATCATGGGTGCCCTACACATCTATTGAAATGCACCACCCCATCAAAACAATCACTACTACACGTCACATAGTCAATCCATGGATGGCATTCATGCTTTCGCTCCATCCCATCCATGATACTCTTCTTTCCACAGGGAGGTAGCTCAAAAGCAACATATCCATCATAGATCTTTGGCAACTCTTCAACTTGCATGATATTTGCAACATTATGCATAGCAGTATGCAAATTAGTGCTCAAAGGAAGCCCACGAAACAACTCAAGAACACTAGTGCAAGACTTAATGTTCTTATTGTCGTCCTTGTCTACATCTATATGCACTCTAGAGGCACTTTCATCTTTCAAAACTTGGTAGCTCTTGTTGAAATCGAGATCTAGATGGTAGATGTTCTCTCCATTGTGTAGCAAAACTGGTTCGACCTTTAAACCTTCAACATCCAGCCCCAAAGGCTTTAGAGTCATAGGTGTATCTTGTAAGTCAAATGATTCACACAAGGTGTCAAGAGAAATCTCTGTCGTATCCTCCTTGAAAACCAAGATCATCGTTTGTTGAACTTCAAGGCCAAAAATGGTAATCTTCATACTCATCTTATCAACTAAAGTGATCGCAGCAAAAGTAGCACAATAGAGAGATGCATTGCAAGAAGGAGATGGAGGAGCAGAGAACACAGTAGAAGTGTGACATGAGAGCAATAGAAGAGGGGTAGGAATGCAATGTGTTGCAAGAAGAAGCTGGTAGAAGGAAGTGAAGCTAGCCAAAGATAGCTCTCATGAAAAGCAATTGGCCAAAGGTAGCTCTCATGACATGTAGCTACCCATAACTCACCAACTCCACATGGCATGCAGTTGCCCATAACTCACCAACTCCATAGAAGAATGATGTTAATGAGGATGATGGCCATGAACAGTTACTCAGCCCACCATTCCATAAAATTGTCCTGACAACCATGTCTCCAAAGAGAGGTATATTCCAATGTTCATGTATTTTAACAAAAAAGCTAGCATGTTATAAGCTAAAAGCCAACAATCTTATAAGTTATAAACCAATGAGATGAAGAGTCTGATAAGATAATGAATCAATAAGTTATAAGGTGATAAGTGAAATAAGTTAACAAGACAATAATGTAAAGAAGTCAACAAGACAATAATGTAATAAGTTAATATGTAAATGTGTTAAAAAGTTAATAGCTAATAAGTTAATAACTAATAAGTTAATAAGTCAATAGCTAATAAGTTAATAAGTCAATAGCTAACAAGTTAATAAGTCAATAATTTAAAAGCTAATAAGTTAATAAGTTAAAAGCTCATAAAGTAATAAGTTAATACTTTAAAAGCTAATAAGTTATTAAGTTATTAAGTTAATAAGTTTAAAGCTAATAAGTTAATAATTTAAAATCTAATAATAAGTAAATAATTTAAAAGCTAATAAAAAGTTTAAAGCTAATAAGTTAAAAGCTAATAAGTTAATAATCCAAAAGCTAATAAATAAGTTGATAAGATTTAATAAGTTAACAAGATAATAAGATAAAAGAAATAAGGTAAAAGCTAATAAATAAATAGGTCAAAAGCTAACAAATTAAGAGCTAATAAATAAAAAGCATATAACAAATAAGTATGAAAGCTAATAAGTTAATAATTTTAAAGATAATAAATAAGTTAACTTCAATAAATGATAATAAATATGTTAATAATAAAACATATTAAATAAGTTAAAAAGTTAAATATGATACTTGCTAATAAGCTAATAAGTCAAATAAGTTTAATAAGCTTAATAAATTAAATAAGTCTAAAAGCTACAAATTTTATCATTATGAATTTTATAAAAAATAAACTTTATAATTTTGAGATCCGATGTCAAATCAAATAAAAAATTTTGCAAATCCACCATCATCAAGATTTCCCTCTAGTGTTGATTCTCTGACACAAGCAATGCTATATTGTGAAAAGAATTTCAAAACCGGTGACATAGTGAGACTCCCCAAATAGTACATGCATAGGTTGAGGCACCCTATCCCTAGGAACCCGAATCTCTCCACTACTTATTCTCCATCCTTTCTCATTTTCCTTTTTCCACTTTGCAACCTCCTCCACAAGCTTCTTCTCTATTGTTGCTTCCTCTCTGTTGCTGCAAAGATGTCTTCTTCCACGCCCAAGAGTTATTCCAAAGTGACACAGAGGTAGGCTTCCTTCAAAATTTATTCTTACTTCATCCATTCTCGTGACCTCCTGTTTGATTTGGATTCCAACAACCTCTCATTTCTTTTTCAGAACCACCTCATGAGGAATGCCCTCCCTGAGCTCAAGCAAGGGGCTAAAATGCCCCCATGTCTGGAGAAAAACCATGCTCTAGAGAGGTCATGCCGGTGCCTTCCCTAAGCTCAAGCCCAGGGCTGAAATGCCCCATGTCTGGAGCAAAACCATGCTCGAGAGAGGGCGCACCTGTGCGCCCTCTCTCGAGCATGGTTTTGCTCCAAACATGGGCCATTTCAACCTTAGGCTGAGCTGAAGCAAAAAAAATTCCCCCAGGGTGGGCACATCGATGCGCCCTCTTTGGGGGCATAGAACCTTCTCTCGCACATAGTGATAATGCACCTCAATGTGCTTTGTTCTAGCATGATAGATTGGGTTGTTTGCTAAGTGTATACTGCTCATGTTGTCACAATAAACGACAACTAGCCCATTTATAGACTGATGCATATCATAAAGTAGCTTACGCAACCAAACTACCTCACATGCAGCCATTGCTGCACCCTTGTGCCTCTACGCTCGACAAGGCAACTGTAGGTTGTTTCTTGCTGCTCCAAGTGACTGCAACACTCCCAAAAGAGAACACATATCCACTGGTAGATCATCTATTAGAAATACTACCAGCCCCAATCAACATCAGTGTATCCATGCAACTGTATCTGAACAACAATCTCATAAAATAGTCCATACTGCAATGTGGACTTCACATACCTCAGTATCTGTCTAGCCGCTGTTGAGATATCAAGCTCTACCCCCGATATATCTCCTGGATGACTATCATTTATGTCACCGCCTATGTTAGTTGTACTCGTGGTGTAGTTAGACTACCACGTATGTTTTTGGTTTGGGTTCACATATGAACCACGTATTCTAGGGTTTGACATATAGGGTATTTCCCTCTTCTATTGTATGTTGTTGTGTGCAAAAGTGAAGAAAGGCTTCACCCTCCAACCTTGTGTCCTCTCTCTTTTGTGTGTTGTGAAGAAAGCTGAACTTGAGTCTCCTATCTCTCTCCCTTATTCTTTACATGGTATCAGAGCCTTGTTCGTGGTAAGGAGCTCAAGAAAGCAAGCCAAGTTTGTGGTGTCCTGGTAAGAGGACCAGTGTTGCTTTCCTATTTCGAGTTTGGGAGCAAATCTCTGCAGGTAGCACAGCCAGAAGTGCACGAGTGCACTGTTTCAGATTGAGAGGCCCTTCGCGGTGTGGCGAGAGTGCGGTGACTTTATTTTTTTGATTTGAGGCCGTTTCGGGGCCCGTTTTGGAGGCGGAAGTTCTTCGCAGGCACTCAGAAAAAGGCCCTGTTTTTGCTGTGTGACCACCGCGCGGCTAGTCGGTGGAAAGGTGCCATAGAAATTGCATCATATGCCTGTGTGCAGAGATATTGGGAGTTGCAGATTCATGCATGTTGCCTGTTGATGCAAAATCGTCACTAGGAAGTGACTGTGTGGTGAAATACCACTTTCGTCCGTGTTGCAGATCTGCCCCTGTGAGGCTTTTTGCAGAAGTTTTGCTATTTGCCCTTGTGAGGCATTTGCTGTGTTTACAGGTTGCTGTTGCAATTCGTGATTTGTAAAATGTCTGAGAATCTGTCTACCATTGTCAGTGAGAAGCTTGACAAGAACAACTTCCAAGCATGGAAGTTCAGGATGACAAACTTCCTTATGGGAAAGGGAGTTTGGGATTACATCAGTGGTGAAACTGTAGAACCAGTTTTGGGTACTGCTCCCACTCCTGCTGAATTGAAGGCCTTTAAAGAATGGCATGAAAAAGCCAGAAAATGCCTGTATTGGCTGTCTGTTAGCATTTCAGATTCTATGATTGTGCATATACAGGACGTAGAGACGCCTAAGGAGGCATGGGATACATTGGTGAAGCTGTATAGCACAAATACCAAAGCACGAAAGATGCAGCTAAAGCAGGAGTTGCACAATGTGCAAAGGAAAAATCTGAATATAAATGAGTATTCCTTGAAGGTGAAAGGCCTTGCAGATTCTCTTGCCTCCATTGGAGCACCTGTTGATGATGAGGACTTAGTGTCCGTGACCTTGAATGGTCTTGGGAAAGATTATGCACAGTTTCGGACATCCATTGGAGTCCGTGAAACATTTCCTGATTTTCAGGAACTTATTGCTCTCTTGCTGAGTGAAGAGCAAAGGAATGGTGGTTCAGCCACCTCAACTTCTCAAGAGACTGCTTTCTACTCGAATACAAGTAGAGGCAGGGGTAGAGGAAGAAGCCGTTTTGGTGGCCGTGCAGGAAATCAGAATCAACAGCAACAACAGGAAAACCAGTCCTATGGAGGAGGACGTGGTAGTTCTAGAGGCAGGGGGAGCCAAAGAGGCCGTGGTTCATGGCAAAGGAACCAGCAAGTAAATAGCAGCACAGAATGCTATTATTGTGGAAAGCCTGGACACAAGGAGAATACATGCTATAAAAAGCAGAATGACATCAAAAGTGGGAAGTCGTAGCAAAGCAACTATGCATCATCAAGTGGGCATGGTGACGACAGAAATGAGCACCTTTTTGTGATGCAGCATATGGTTAACTCCATGTTAGGAGATGCTGCAGCTTGCAATGATGTTTGGTATGTTGATTCCGGTGCCTCTAACCACATGACCAGTCATGGTGAGTGGTTTCATGATGTTAGAAATTTGGATAAGCCAGGTTATGTTGAAACAGGTGATGATACTGCGCACCCAATTACGTAGGTTGGTAAAGTGCCATTGGCTATGTAGGATGGCAAAACGAAGTACTTGGCAGATGTACTTCATGTTCCAAAAATAACTAAGAACCTGGTTTCAGTTGGCCAGATGGTTGAGCAAGGTCTGCAGGTTAGATTTAATCCTGATGGATGCTTTGTTGAGGACTTGAAAAATAAGTGCCGCTTGGTTGCAAAAGGCAACAAAAATGGCAGAATGTTCACCTTGGATGTTGATATGCCTGAGGTGAAAGCTGCTATGTTTGCGCATGGGAGAGGTGTCATTGCAGATATTGAGATATGGCACAAGCGCATTGGGCACGTGAATATACAAAGGCTGAAATCTATGCAAACGAAAAAGATTGTTGCAGGTTTGCCTAAATTCAGAGTTGAGGGAATGCAAAAGGTATGTGAAGCATGCCAAATGGGTAAGCAGGCCAGACATGCATTTCCCAAAAATGCTAAGGTGAGCAGGAGACCTTTGGAAGTGATCCATTCAGATGTTTGGACAACCAAAACTACTTCTATTGGTGGATGTCATTATTATGTGACGTTTATTGATGACTACACTAGGAAGGTGTGGATTTATTTTATGAAGCACAAAAGTGAAGTGTTTAGCCACTTCAAGGCTTTTAAGGCCATGGTTGAAAAAGAGAAAGGTGTGCATATTAAAGTGCTAAGATCTGATGGAGGGGGAGAGTACTTTTCAGAAGAATTTTGTGAATATCTGAAAGAACAGGGAATTCAAAGGAAGTACTCATGCAGGTCTACCCCTCAGCAGAATGGGGTTGCAGAAAGGAAGAACAGGCATATTGCAGAAGTAGGACGGGCGATCCTAAATGAGAAAAACATGCCTGATTATTTTTGGGCTGAAGCAGTAGCAACTGCTGTTTATATTATGAACAGAACCCCCACTGCAGCTGTCCATGGCATGACGCCTGAAGAAATGTATACAGGCCAAAAACCAGATATTTCTCACTTGAAGGTATTTGGTTGCATAGCTTATGTTCATGTTCCTGATGAGAAGAGAACAAAGCTGGATCCAAAGGCAGAAAAATGCATCTTTATTGGATATGCTCTGCACCAGAAAGGGTATCGCTGTTATAACCCTTCCACCCGCAAAATGCAAGTGAGCAGAGATGTTGTTTTTGATGAAATGAGCAGCTGGTATGCACCAACTGTTATGGATGCAGGAAATGGGAATGCTGCAATAAATGCAGAGCAGCAATCTCAAGCCTTGAGTGGACCCAGAGAGTCCTCTACTAGTGGATCTAATGCATGGACAGGGAGATTGAGATCTAGTGAATCGTCACATGGCAGCCCTGATAGTGTTGTGCAGGTATCACATAAGGGAAAAGAAAAAGTAGACCATGCTCCAGTGTTTGATGTGTCTGCTGGTAGCTCTCATGTTGATGGAGAGTCAAGCGGCTCTGAAATGAGCCTTGATGAGGAACTTGGTTCCTTCTGTTGTTACACCTGGTGCAAGGAAAAGCAGGCATGATTTAAAGACTCCTGCAACTGATCCAGTTGTACGGAGGTCCACTCGTATTAAGTATCCAATTGACAGGCTGAGATATGATGGGTATACAGCACATCACTATGCTTATATGGTCAAGGTTCTAGAGGAGCCAGAGCCCACATGTTTTGAGGATGCAGCAGGGCATAAAAATTGGGAAGCAGCTATGGACGAAGAGATGGCTGCCTTGGATGCAAACTACACTTGGGATTTGATGCCTTTGCCTCATGGTAAGAAGGCTATTGGCTGCAAGTGGGTTTACAAAGTAAAGCACAATGCTGATGGGTCTGTTAGCAGGTATAAGGCAAGATTGGTTGCCAAAGGTTTTGCGCAGACATATGGAATTGACTATGAGGAAACTTTCAGCCCAGTTGCAAGGATGGCAACCGTGAGAGCAGTAATTGCTATGGCTGCTGCAAAGGGATGGTCTTTGCATCAGATGGATGTGAAAAATGCCTTCTTGCATGGTGATTTGCAGGAAGAGGTTTATATGATGCAGCCAGAAGGTTATGAGGATAATTCACACCCCGATTTTGTATGCAGGTTGCGCAAAGCCTTGTATGGCTTAAAACAGGCGCCGAGGGCATGGTCAGACAAGATAGGGCAATATCTTGTCACTATTGGATTTCAGATTTCCAATTCAGATTTTTCACTTTATGTGAAAAGGACAAACAGAGGGATTGTGCTTATAGTCATCTATGTTGATGACTTGATTATTACAGGTGATAGTGATGCAGACATTAATGAAGTGAAGCTGCTGTTGAAGCAGAAATTTGAGATGAAGGATTTGGGAGAGCTGCGTTACTTCTTGGGCATTGAGGTTATTAGATCCCCGAGTGGGATATGGCTGTTGCAAAGGCAATACGGTTTGGACATGCTGTCCAAATATGGGATGACAGGCTGTAAGCCTATTTCTGTTCCATTGGAGCAGAATGTGAAGCTCAATGCAGAGACAGGTGAGCTTCTTGAAGATATTACTATGTACAGGCGCATAGTAGGTAGCTTGATTTACATGACTATAACCAGACCAGATTTGAGCTATGTTGTGGGGCTAGTGAGTCAGTTTATGCAGGCACCGAGGAAGCCACATTTGGATGCGGCTAGGCACATACTGCGGTATGTGAAGTCCACATTACATTATGGACTGTTTTATGAAGCTGGGTGTGCATTACAGGTACATGGATACATAGATGTTGATTGGGCTGGTAGTGTCTCAGACAGGAGATCTACTAGTGGTTTTATGTTTTCCCTTGGGAGTGGTGCCATCAGTTGGAGCAGCAAGAAGCAGCCAACAGTTGCCTTGTCGAGAGCACAGAGGCTGAGTACAGGGGTGCAGCAATGGCTGCATGTGAGGTAGCTTGGTTACGGAAGCTACTTGCAGATATGGGACAGTCAATTCATGCAGCAGTTGTCATTCATTGTGACAACATTAGCAGCATCATGCTTGCTAATAACCCAGTTTATCATGCTAGAACAAAGCACATTGAGGTGCATTATCACTTTGTGAGAGAGAAGGTTCTAGCTGGTGAGATTGATCTTGTCTATGTCAGCACTGAGGAGCAGGTGGCTGATATCTTTACGAAGGCATTGGGTACCGAGAAGCTTCGCAGATTTAGGAGCTTGCTTGGTGTACGTGAGATGGATTTGAGCTTGAGGGGGACTGTTGAGATATCAAGCTCTACCCCTGATATATCTCCTGGATGACTATCATTTATGTCACCGCCTATGTTAGTTGTACTTGTGGTGTAGTTAGACTACCACGTATGTTTTTGGTTTGGGTTCACATATGAACCACGTATTCTAGGGTTTGACATATAGGGTATTTCCCTCTTCTATTGTATGTTGTTGTGTGCAAAAGTGAAGAAAGGCTTCACCCTCCAACCTTGTGTCCTCTCTCTTTTGTGTGTTGTGAAGAAAGCTGAACTTGAGTCTCCTATCTCTCTCCCTTATTCTTTACAGCCGCATCCAAATGTGGTTTCCTTGGAGCGTGCATAAACTCACTTACCAACCCAACAATGTAGCTCAAATCTCGCCTAGTAATAGTCATATAAATCAAACTTCCTACTATGCGTCTGTACATAGTAGGGTCTTCCAAAAGCTCACCTGCATCTGCGCCGCTCAACTTCACATTTTGCTCCAAAGGAACTTAAATAGGCTTACAGCCTGTCATCCAAATTTGGACAGAATGTCCAATCCATACTACCTCTGCAAGAGCCATATCCCACTTGTGGATCTAATCACCTCAATGCCCAAGAAATAACGTAGCTCTCCCAAATCCTTCATCTCAAACTAGTGCTTCAATAGCATTTTCACATAAAGGATATCTTCATCACTATCACCTGTGATGATCAAATCATCAACATAAATAACAATCAGCATAATGCCTTTCTCTGTTTTTCTCACATAAAGTGAGAAATCTGCCCTTGGAAATCTGAAAGCCAATAGTGACAAGATACTATCGTATCTTGTCAGATCATGCTCTAGGTGCTTGCTTCAAGCCATACAAGGCTTTCTTCAACCTGCAAACAAACTGAACAGCATGCACATAACCTGGTGGCTACTCCATATAGACCTCTTCTTGCAAATCACCATGCAAGGAGGCATTCTTTACATCCATATGATGTAAAGACCATCCCTTTGATGCAACCATAGCAATGACTACTCTTATAGTTGCCATCCTTGCAACCGGACTGAATGTTTCTTCATAATCAATGCCATATGTCTGTGCATACCCCTTGACAACTAATCTTGCCTTGTATCTATTCACAAAACCATTTGCATTGTGCTTCACCTTATTAACCCACTTGCAACCTATTGCATTCTTGTCTTTAGGCAAAGGCACCGATTCCCATGTAGCATTTGCTTCCAAGGCATCCATTTCTTCATCCATGGCTTTCTCCCATTTTTCTTTTCCCATGGCTTGCTCAAAAGAAGTGGGTTCTAGTTCATGTATCACTTTGACCATATAAGCATAATGAATGGCTATAAATCCATCATATTTCAGCCTATCCATAGGATACTTAACTCTAGTAGACCTGCGCAAAATAGGCTCACTACCAGGTGCTCTCAAAACATCCCTTGTCTTCCTTACTCCAGGTGTAACAACAGAAGAAATACCCAACTCATCATCAAGGCTCTGTTCTAAGCCACTGGATTCACCACCCACATAAGAGTGACCTGCATTCACATCAACCATGGGCTGATCTACTTTCTCTTTAAATCCCTTTCGTGATACCTGCATACCACTATCTGCATTGCTTTGAGGAGATTCTCCTGATCTCAGTCTGCTTGTCCATGGCGAAGTATGTGAACCACTGCTAGAGGACACTACAGGTCCACTAATATTTTAAGATTGCTGCTGTGAATTCTGTGCAGCATTACCATTTTGTGCATCTACATCATCAATCACATTTACTAGTTTATACTAGCTACTCATCTCATCAAAAACAACATCTCTGCTCACTATAAACTTATGAGTAGAAGGGTTATAGCATCTATACCCTTTCTGCTACAGAGAATAACCAATAAAGATGCACTTCTCAACTTTTGGATCCAACTTGGATCTCAACTCATCTGGCACATGAACATAGGCAATGCAACCAAAAACTTTCGAATGAGAAATATCACTAGTGATGGGAGCAAGGAGCGGAAGCAAGAGGGAGATGGAGAAAGGTGAGAGAGCAAAAGAGAGAACACAAGTTTTGTGGGAAGCAAAAGTCTTCGATGTGACTTCCCTTATTGCCTTTTATACAAAGAATAGATAAGGTGATGATGTCGCATTATAAGTACCACTCATACAAGGGATAGCACATTATGCCTTTATCCCCAACAATCTCCCACTTAAAGGCAATTTGCCCAAAAAGAGGAAGAAGTGTACATAGAAAACATATACACAAAATACAAGAGAATCTCAATCATGAGAAACTCACCCAACACCCATCTGTACTTTGCAATGTGCAAAGCATTGCGGGTTAAGACTCTTGGTTAAAATATCTGTAGGGTTGTCATTAGTGTGCACTTTGACAAGCTGAATATGCTTATCCTCAAGCACCTCTCTGATAAAATAATATTTCACCTCGATGTGTTTCATTTTGGCATGAAACACAAGATTACATGCTAGCTGAATAGCACTCTGACTATCACAATGCAAAATAGGAACCTCTCCTGATAAACCAATATCTCCCACTAGACGAGATAACCATATGGCTTCTTTGCATGCCTCTGTGGCTGCGACATATTCTGCCTCTGTGGTAGATAAAGCAATGCATTTCTGCAACCGAGAGATCCATGAAATAGCACCACCACCTAAGGTGAAAACATATCCTGTAGTAGACTTTCTTTGGTCTACACATCCTACAAAATCTGAGTATGTGAACCCATGAAGAACCAAGTCTTTCTTCCCAAAGCAAATGCACACATGCATTGTGCCCTTAAGATATCTCATGATACCTTTCACAGCTTCCCAACGCTTCTTGCCAAGTGTTGCCATGTATCTATTAACAACTCCCACTGCAAAGGCAATATCTGGAGGTGTAGCCACCATTGCATACATGAGACTACCAACCGCGAATGCATAAGGAATCTTAGCCATTTCAGCCCTCTCATCATCTGACTATGGGCTGTCTTTCTGACTAAGTTTCACATATGGAGGCAATGGAGTACCAAGAATCTTTCCTCCCTCCATATTGAAACATTTCAAAACCTTGCCAATGTATTCCTTTTGAGACAAATAGAGCAATTTTTTATTTTTGTCCCGTATGATACGCATCCCTAAAATGTGATTTGCATCACCAAGATCCTTCATATCAAATGTCTTATGCAGTCCCATCTTCAATGCATCGATCTCATACCGAGATTTGCCTGTAATAAGCATGTCATCAACATAAATTATGAGCAAAATAAGACTACCATCCTTTGCTTTCTTGGTATAGAGACAGTGATCAACATCACTTCTCCTAAACCCCTGAGATTGCATGAAAGTATGGAATTTGAAGTACCACTCCCTTGGAGCCTACTTCAACCCATATAAGCTCTTTTTCAGCTTGCATACCAATTTTTCTTTGCCTTCACTAACAAACCCTTCTGGCTATACCATATAAATCTCCTCATGAAGATCACCATGGAGAAATGCAGTCTTGACATCCATCTGACACAAGTCCATATCCTCATGTGCAACCAATATGCCAAAACAACCCTCAATGTTGTCATTTTCACCATAGGAGACAAAGTCAATGCCCTTCTGTTGCTTGAACCCCTTGGCAACCAATCTTGCCTTGTATTTGTTCTCAGCTATAGGAGTGACCTTGATCTTATAAACCCATTTGCATGGTAAAGCATTCTTTCCAGTTGGTAGTTTCACCAAATCCCATGTTTTATTTTGTATAAGAGAATCCATTTCTGAATGCATGGCCTTCTCCCACTTTCTCTTATCATGCCTTCTCATTGCTTTCTGATAGCATGAAGGCTCACCACAATCTATCAACATGACAAAATCAGCCACGTAGTTCTATCCTGGAACAAACCTATCAGGAGGTTTGGAGACTCTGGTGGATCTTCTTACCCAATCATCTTGATTGGCTCGCGATTTAGCCTGCATATCAGCCATATTATGTGGTTGTACCACCTCCTCTGGCTGTCCTACATCACTCAAATGTGGCTCTATCTATGGCATATCAAAGGCAATTTGATTGGGCTGATTCTCAACGTCTATTCCCTGTGCATTAGGGACATTTGCAGCATCACCTTGTTGCATATTATTGGGCATATTTTGCTGTCTATTCACAATGATTTCTTCAAAGACAACCTTCCTATTTTCTAATTTTTGAGTGGGCTGCCTGTGCATGTTTTCCTCATGAAAAATCACATCATTGCTACGTATAATCTTCCTTCCAACGGTATCCCACAATCTATAACCCATTTCACGACTATCACCATATCCAATAAAGATGCATCTATTTGACTTCGGTTGGAGTTTGTTGAACTACTCTTTTCGTACGTGCACATACTTATCATAGCCAAACACTCTCAAGTGTTTATATGAGGGTGGCTTGCCATACCACTGTTCCTCAGGTACTTTACCATCCAACCAATTATTCAGTGACCTGTTGATGACATGAATGGCTGTTTAAATAGCCTCTGCCCAAAAACCATGGGGTAAGGCAGCATGAGTTCCCTCTTTGTCCCTTTCATGTCACAAAATTCCTAAAATATTTTGGAGACATTCTCCTCCATTATTAGAGCATAAGCATTTCAACTTTTTGCTTGTCTGATTTTCAACCAAGGCAATAAACTTTTGAAATGCACCAAAAACTTGATCCTTCCTCTTGATGAAATAGACCCACACTTTCCTTGTTGCATCATCTATAAATGTAACAAAGTATTCATGACCACCCATAGACAACTGAGGCATTCGACATACATCACTATGTACCAAATCTAAGGGTGTCAATCTTTGTTGCAATGTCACTTTATGTGGTGACTGTGAATGCTTACCAAAAATGCAATGCTCACAATGCTTAAATTCTGAAAATTTCAGAGACGGTAAATAACCCAATTGAGATAGTACTTTCATTCCTTTAACACTCATGTGTCCTAACTGACCATGCCACAATGAAACCTTTGGCACCTCAGTTACGGCAACCACATGATTCTTTACATCAGAAACATGCAAAGTATACAAAGTATCACACTTGTACCCCTTTGCAATGACTTTGGCTCCCTTGGTTATCTTCCACCTACTATTACCAAACATAGTGTAGTAGCCTTGATCATCCAATTGACTAGTACTAACCAAGTTCTTTTTCAGCTTTGGCACATGCCTAACATCATGAAGTATAAAATGTGTGCCATCAGAAAATGCAAGTTTCACATCTCCAATCCCTGCAATAGAGCATGCATAATTGTGTCCAAGATGCACAACACCATGTAAACCACCATTATATGAGCAAAACCACTCCCTGTGTGGTGTCACATGAAAGGAAGCACCTGAATCAATGATCCAAGTGGTCATGTCACCGTCTTCTTCTGTGACCAAAGCATGTGCATCAAGTGATGAAACAAAAAAAATGTCATCCTCACTCTCATGAGTGACTGCATTTACCTCTTCAATCTTCACACCACTATTACTACTCTCTATTTGTTGCTTGCCTTTATCATATTTGGCATCCTGATTGTTGTTGTTGCTCTTTTTCTGCTCCCTTTTTAGCTTAAAGCAATCTTTCTTCATGTGCCCCTTTTTGCCATAGTGAAAACATTCAATATCCTTCTTAGGACGTGATTGCGGGATCTGTTCCTTTGGCTATCATTGCCTCTATTCTAAAGTCTTCCTCTTGTGTTAAGGGTAGTGGAAAACTTACTTGAAGAATTGTTCTTCTTGTTCATCTCCTCCATGAGAAGCTGACTCTTAACATCTACATAAATAAGAATAGGATTTGAATTGCTCAAAGCTATTCTGAAAATATCCCAACTCTCAGGAAGAGTGCAAAGCAAGAATGTTGCTTTAAACTCATCATCAATGTCAAATTTCTAATTTGCCAACTGCTTGATGATAGAGTTGAACTCATTGAGGTGCACACTCATAGTTGTGCCCTCCTTCATCCTAAGATCCATGAGCTTCTTGAGCCAATAAACCTTGCTTGCTGCACTTTGTTGCGCATACAAATCTTCCAACCTTTTCCACATATCCCATGCAGTGTTCTCATTTTCAACATTAAATAGAAGCACATCTGAAATAGAAAGCATGATTGTAGAATGTGCCAATTCATCAACACTTTCCGAATCATCATCTGATATATTTGTCGGCTTCACTCCCTTTTCCTTGATAGGACGGGCTTGATGCTTTTGAAGAAGCACATTATAGCATTGCTTTTGCCAAATGATGAAATTGTGTGCTCCTTCCAACTTCTTGATGTTAAGAAGTGAACCACCTTCACTCCCACTTGAAGCCATATCTCAACAAATAAAAAAACAGCAAAGGAAATTAAAAAAGCTTGTAAAATCTATCCTCTACTGGAGAGAAATTGCAACCAATATATATTCCAACTTTGAATGCATAAACAGTAGCAAAACTATAATTAATTTCTTGCATCGATATAACTCCAAAATTGAGTGAAATATGCCTGCAAAATTGAGTGTAACTCACTCAAAATTCTGTCCCAACTTGTGACAAAGATAGAGGCATCCAAAACTCAGAGAACTGTCCCAAAATGACAGCAAAAACAGTCAAAGCTACAGCAAACAATATTCTTATTTTTCTCAACACAAAGGCATCCAAAATTGGGCATCTAAGACACTATTCCAGTGTCACAAAAATTGCTAAGCACTTGTGCACCAGAAGCCCCAATTTCTGAGATCAAAAGTCAAACTTTGGCTACCACAAATGTGCACAATCCAAGCATAAAGAAAATTAGTACCACTTTTGCAACAATGTCAATGCGTCCAAGTGCTCCAAGCACTACATCACAAATGCATAACCTCTACCATCAAGCTCAAGGAATATTCTTGGAATATTCTAAATTCTTTGAGATTCCCTCTTCTAATGTGTCCCAAACTGAAAATTACTTGCTTCAATGTGCAAGAGCAAGCCTTCCAATGCATAAAATTGCAAAAGCCCCAAATTTTTGTGCCTTATCCACTACCACGTGTCACTTTCTGATAGGCTAGTGATGATAACTCAGCACCACGAAGGTGAAATTCAACCAAACTTAGCAGACGGCATCCCTTCAAGTAGGCAACCACTTTTATAATGTCAAATTAGCAGTAGAATGTGTGAAATCCACAGATGTGCAACTTGCCTTGTGGCTAGAAACTGAAAATCAGCAAGAACTTCGCAACGGGCAGTCAAAATCCAACCAAACTTGGTAGGATTCCTCTACAGGTGTAGGCGACTAGATTTAGTGCAAAAACTGAAGGAAAAACCCAAAATGACAGATGAAATTCAGCTCCTATGTGGCTGAAAAGTGTCGCCCAGCATAAACAGCACCAGACCTGACCAAATATGATCCAAATGTAGTCGCCCTAGTGTAGGAGGTGTAGCAATACCAAAAGCTCCAACTGGCAAGTGTCCTTGACCACTTTCTCGCTGTATTTCTCTTGCTATAGCCCAAAAACCAGTCAAAAATGCTGAAAAACAACAAGTACACTCACCCAAAAGATGTCTCTAGCCAGGAGCACGAGAATAAAAGTGATTCCCGCGATGAAACTCCACGAAACAGCTAGGGGCAGCAAAGGAGAGTGGCTGGAGTGCATGGGCAGCAAGAACAAGTGACTTCCTATGATGGAAAGGTCACACAGTGTGAGGGGAGGCTAGGGAACGATGAGAAGCTGGTGGGTAGGGAGGCTCTGATACCAATTGATGGGAGCAAGGAGTGGAAGCAAGAGGGAGATGGAGAAAGGTGAGAGAGCAAAAGAGAGAACACAAGTTTTGTGGGAATCAAAAGTCTTCGATGTGACTTCCCTTATTCCCTTTTATATAAAGAATAGATAAGGTGATGATGTGGCATTATAAGTACCACTTATACAAGGGATAGCACATTATTCCTTTATCCCCAATAACTAGTATACCTCTCCTCTGGCATCATGCCATGTATTGCTACAGTGGGAGTCCTGTTCATTATGTAGACTACTGTAGCAACTGCTTCAGCCCAATAATAATATGGCAGGTCTTTTTTGTTGAGCATGGCATGAGATACCTCTCCAATATGCCTGTTTTTCCTTTCTGCAAGTCCATTTTGCTGTGGGGTATGACTGCATGAATATTGCTGCTTTATGCCATCCTCCTGTAGAAACCTTGCAAACTCATTTGAGAGGTACTCCCCCTCCATCTGACCTTAGGCATTTTATTTGCATGCCTGTTTCTTTCTCAACCATAGCTTTAAAAGCTTTGAATGTCCAAACACTTCACTTTTCTTTTTCATAAAATACACCCAAACTTTTCTGTTGTAGTCATCAATAAAAGTGACAAAATAATGATAGCCTCCAATAGATGCAGCTTTAGTAGTCCACACATCACAGTGGATTAATTCCAATGGCCTCTTACTCTCTTGAACATGTCTAGGAAATGGTTTTCTTGCCTGTTTTCCAAATTGATAGGCTTCACATACCTTATGCATTTTTGCAACCTTGAACTTAGGCAATCCTGCAACAATATTTTGGGCATGCATTAATTTAAGTCACTGTACATTAACATGACTAATGCGTTTATGCCAGATATCAACATCTACAACTACACCAATCCCATGTGCAAACATTGCTGCACTCAATCCAGGTATGTCTACATAGAACGTAAACATCCTGCCCTTCTTCTTCCCTTTTGCTATCAAGCGACCTTTATTTTTCATATCCTCAACAAAGCATCCATGAGGATTAAATCTGACCTGCAAGCCCTGCTCAACCATTTGACCAATAGAAACCAGGTTCTTGGTGATATTCGGGACATGAAATACATCAGACAAGTATTTATTTTTCCCATCCTGCATAGACAAAGGAATTTTACCAATCTACACAATAGGATGTGCAATATCATTAGCAGTCTCCACAAATCTTGGTCTTTCCATTTTCCTTGCATCCTGCATCCATTCTGCATGACCTGTCATGTGGTTTGACGCACCTGAGTCAACATACCACACATCATTGCTTTCTTTTACACTTGTCACAGAATTGGTCATGTGCTGCACCATAAACAAATGCTCATTTCTGTCATCACCCTGTCTACTAGAGGATGCATAATTACCTTGCTATAATTTTCCATTCATGATGTCATGTGACCCATTTTACCACAATAGTAGCATTCAACATTGCTGTTCTTTGGCTCCCCATGCCTCTAAAGTTACCACGTCCTCCTCCATAGGACTGGTTTTCTAGAATTTGTTGCATATTCTAAGGGTGTTCAACAACTCTGGACTGGCAGTTCAATATTCATGGGTTAGGCCCATGAGGGGTGGTTGGTAATCTAGGCCTATAGGGGGGCCTTGGTCCTAACCCCCTCATGGTACCTTGGACTAATGGATTAATGAGGGGCTAATGGCCCTTGATACATGCATAAGACACGTGGCATTCAATCCCATATGTACTATGGTGAATTGGAGGTCTTAAAATATAAGTACTTGTGAGACCCTCCCCATATATAGTCGGCTCTTTTTTGGATTGGTAGGCTTACATGGCTAGGAGGTAGGGGATTGGGACCCCCCGCACTCGATGATTCATATGACACATGGCAGCCATGCGACAGCTGCCAACACTACTGCATCGCTAAGGGATGCATCCTTAGACTTTTGTTGATCATGCTTCCCCATTCTTCGGCGGGTCACTGGGGACCTCATCCTCCACCTCTTCTAATATGTGGTCATGCTCTTCGCAATTATGTACTTGCAATCCACAAATGCCTCCACACAATCCATTATGTCCTTTACACAATCATATTTAAGGCTCCACCGGTCATGGCGGTCTCTCCACAACCTATGGAGATCCCATAGGTTGTGTCATGCATTCCTCAGTCACCCTTGCTCCAGTACCCTTCGACTTGGACCCCAACCAGAAGCACGCACCCCCACATTGTACTTCACCCAGTCACTCTTTTGCACAATCTTTTCTTTTACATGAGCTAGCAGAGAAGCTATGTCTATAATCCCTGTGACGTGGGGAACTGGGTTGCGGCTTAGGGAGGACACCCATGGGTGAGGGTGTGGTTGTTCCATTTAGAATCTGTTTGAAAAAAAAAAGAACCAAATATGGCTAAGGAGCATGTGAAAAAGAAACCAAATACGACTAAGGAGAAGGAAATAAGCATATGCATAAGACGGAAAGCATATGAGGGAAAGCATATGCATAAGAGAAGGAGAAGCATAAGAGAAGCATAAGAGAAGGAAAAGAGAAGGAGAAGCATAAGAAAAGTAGACGGGAAAAGAAGAGAAAGAAGAGGGGAAAAGAAAAGAACCAAATATGCATGAGAAAAAAGAGAGAAAGCATATGCTTATGCTTCTCCATAAGCAGAGCATAAGCATATGAGCAAACGCTCATGCATAAGCATAAGCATAGGCATAGGCATAGGCATATGCTTATGAAAAGAAGAGAAAAAGAGAGGGAAAAAGAAGAGAAGGAAAGGAGAAGGAGAAGGAGACATGTGCTCATGCATAAGCATAAGCATAAGAGAAGAATAAACATATGCATAAGAGATTGAAAGAGGGGAAAAAGAAGAGGGGAAAAGAGCATAAGCATAAGAGAAGAAAAACATATGCATAAGAGAAAAAGAGAGAAAGCATATGTTTGAAAGAGGGGAAAAGAGATTGAAAGGGGGGAAAAAGAGATTGAAAGAGGGGAAAAGAGATTGAAAGAGGGAAAAAAGAAGAGGGAAAAAGAAGTGAAGGAAGAGGGGAAAAGAGGTTGAAAGAGGGGGAAAAGAAGAGGGGAAAAGAGATTGAAAGAGGGGAAAAAGAAGAGAAGGAAGAGGGGAAAAAGAAGAGAGAAAAAGAGCATACGCATAAGAGAAGAGAAGGAAGAGGGAAAAAGAGCATAAGCATAAGAGAAAAAGAAAGAAAGCATACGCTTGTGCTTATGCTTATGCATGAGCATATGAGCATAAGAGAAAAAGAGAGAGCATATGCTTGTGCTTATGCATAAGCATATGAGCATATGCTCATGCATAAGCATAGGCATAGGCATATGCTTATGAAAAGAAGAGAAAAAGAGAGGGAAAAGGAAGAGAAGGAAAGGAGAAGGAGACATATGCTCATGCATAAGCATAAGCATAAGAGAAGAAAAAACATATGCATAAGAGATTGAAAGAGGGGAAAAAGAAGAGGGGAAAAGAGCATAAGCATAAGAGAAGGAAAAACATATGCATAAGAGAAAAAGAGAGAAACCATATGTTTGAAAGAGGGGAAAAGAGATTGAAAGAGGGGAAAAAGAGATTGAAAGAGGGGAAAAGAAGAGGGGGAAAGAAGAGAAGGAAGAGGGAAAAAGATATTGAAAGAGGGAAAAAAGAAGATGGGAAAAAAGCATAAGCATAAGAGAAGGAAGAGGGGAAAAGAGATTGAAAGAGGGGGAAAAGAAGAGGAAACAAGAAGATCGAAAGAGGGGAAAAAGAAGTGAGGAAAAGAGCATAAGCATAAGAGAAGGAAGAGGGAAAAAGAGCATAAGCATAAGAGAAAAAGAAAGAAAGCATATGCTTATCCTTATGCATGAGCATATGAACATAAGAGAAAAATAGAGAAAGCATATCCTTGTGCTTATGCATAACCATATGAGCATATGCTCATGCATAAGCATAAGCATAAGCATAGGCATAGGCATATGCTTATGAAAAGAAGAGAAAAAGAGAGGGGAAAAAAAGAGAAGGAAAGGAGAAGAAGAAGGAGAAGGAGACATATGCTCATACATAAGCATAAGCATAAGAGAAGAAAAAACATATGCATAAGAGATTGAAAGAGGGGAAAATAGCATAAGCATAAGAGAAGGAAAAACATATGCATAAGACAAAAAGAGAGAAAGCATAAGCTTGATCTTATGCATGAGCATATGAGCATATGCTCATGCATCAGCATAAAGCATAGGCAAATACATATACTTATGAAAAGAGGAGAAAAAGAGAGGAAAAAAGAGAGTGGAAAATAAGAGAAGGAAGAGAGCAAAAGAGATTGAAAGAGGGGAAAAAGAAGAGGGAAAAAGAGCATAAGCATAAGAGAAAAAGAGAGTTCAAAGCATATGCTTATGCTTATGCATGAGCATATGAGGGAAAGAGGGGGGGAAAGAGGAAGGAAAAGAGGAAAAGAGGGGAAGAAGAGGGAATAAGAGAAGAGAGGGTTCCTATTTTCATCACTGCAGTTAGCACTTAAGACGTTAGTTGCAGGCCAATGCAAATAACGGAAATAACAAAAGGGAAAAAGAGGAAGCACTTTCTTACCTGGAAAAGTCCCGCTCCATGTTTCGTGGATTGGCCCTACAAAAAAGAGGAAGCATACCATTTTTTTTTTATAACTAGTTAGAGGAAGGAGGATTTTGGAGAAGCAACTTTTCAATGGGATTGGATGAATTTGGAGAAGCCTACAAACAAGGAGAAAGCATAAGCCTGTATATAAACAAGGAGAAAGAGGAGGAAGAGAAATACCAAAAAGAGAAGAGGTGAGTCTTCTTTCTTTCACCAAATCTCGTTTTTTTCCTTAACCTCTGAAAATCAAGCATGAAAATTAGCACATAGGCTTAGCAATACAAGGAGAAACATGCTTCAACACTCACAAAACAAAATCTCACAAAAAATGAACCTACATTGCTTAAAGAGACACACCTTCTTGAAAAACTTCCTTTCATACAAGCCAAGAGGGAGAAGGGTGGAGAGGGAGCACAATTGTTGGGAGAGGGGCTGGGTAGGGGTGAGGAGTGGGGAATTGAGAGGAGGAAAGCAAGGTCATTGAATATAAGCTAGGATGAGAGATTTTTGCTTTTCTCGCAATAGAGATGTGAAAGACAGTGTTGCGCCGGGTTTCAGGTTTTAGTCCTTAGCGTCGCTATATAGCGACGTTGGTCAATCGCTATATAGTGACATTTATATCCTAAAAGTGTCGCTATATAGAGACGGGGGAATAGGGCAAAGCATCGCTATATAGCGATGGTTCAGGGCACTTTCTATTAGAAGAGAGGAAAGGAGCTCATGGGTGGCTATCTTTTACATTTCCTTGTAGCTCATGTTGTGTTTTGGAAGTGTGCAAATGGAAGGGATGAGTGGAAGCTCGTCAAATGATGTGCAAATGCCCGGGAGCACAGAGTGGCTTATGGAGAGGTTGTATTGTCATTGCACTCATTGCAAGCAGAAGTATCACATCAATGTCATATTGTCCTGCATCACTTGCGGATGTATGGGGAGGAGCCCGAACCAATACCCACTTTTGGTGTTGCACGTGGTGATGGATCATCGGTAAGTCAATGCTATTTGAGTTTGTGATTAATATTGGATATCATTATGACATGAAACCTTGAGACAAGATCTTATATTTACACAAAATCTTGAGACAGGATGAGGAGGGTGGTGAGGGTGCACATATACCTTCACACTTTGAACAAGACTATAGTCTCCCAGATGTGCCAGATGATGACGAGGGTATGGTGGACATGATGGATTCTATTTTTAGGGCACTACATCACATGTACATGTGATGATAGATTCTGAGGTCAATATGCTAGAGTTGCAATCAACACAGTTGTACAAGGGTGCTAGGATGTCTAAACTACGGGCTTGTCTCTCAATCTTCAATCTGCAAGCAAAGTATGGGTGGTCGGATACAAGTGTCTCGGCCTTAATTAGGTTAGCTCCCACATTACTTTGACTCATTATTTGGATATTGTTTGTTTTGAGAATCATCATGTATGTTTGAGAATCATCATTATTCGAAGCCTATGTATGTTTGAATTGTGATAGGTTGCTCCAGCAGATGTTGCATGTACAAATACCATGCCCGCATCAAGAGATGAAGCAAAGAAGATGCTAACAATGGTGGGTATGGATTATGATACCATCCATGCTTGCTGTAATGACTATATTCTTTTTCATCGTGAGCATGGAGATTTGGCTAGCTGTCCGAAGTGTGGGGAACAACAATATAGAGATGACTTGCAGGGTGAGCAGATACCGGTAAAGGTCTTGAGACACTTTTTCATCTTTGCAAGAATACAGCACATGTTCCGATGCAAATCCATAGCGAAGTTGATGACTTGGCATGCATCTCATCGGTCCACTAATGACACATTGAGGATTCTCGCAGATTGTGTAGCTTGGAAGCACATAGACAGTGGCCGGACTTTGCGATGGAACCATGCAACTTACATTTTGGTTTCGCCATGATGGCGTGAATCCTTTCGGGTTACGCTTGACATCTTGGACGACATGGCCCATAGTCTTGGTGAATTACAATATCCCACCATGGCTAACAATAAAGAAGGGATACCTCATGCTTGCACTACTTGTGCCAGGGAACTACAAGGCCAAAAATTTGGACGTGTAAATGGGACCTTTGATAGAGGAGTTACAGATCTTATGGAGAGGAGTGCGGGTCTTTGATATTTCCAGAGCTCCTAAACATACCAATGATATTTTGGTCAGAGGTATCTTGAAGTGGACCATGCATGACTACCCAGGATATGGGGAGTGCATAGGTACGTGGTTGTCTTTACATGTATAATATAGGATTATGCTTTTATGACTTTCTTTCACGTGCATGTCTTATACTAACACATTCATGCACGCGTGCAGAACTTGTTACAAGTGGGTACCATGCTTGTCCTGTTTGTGGACTAGGTTTGAAATCGCTTGCATGATACTCCAAACATATGAGGAAAAATGTTTATGAAGGTCATGCTTGATACCTTCCGCTGGACCATCTCATGCGTGGAGGTCAGCTTGATCCACCACCACCATATTTGAAGGCAAGTGACTGGATTCAGGCTTGGAGGGCGAATGGAGAGGAACCTCCTCATGGTATGAAGAGGCTATCGATCTTTCATGAGCTTCCTTATTGAGGTCAGTTACAAATCAATCATCTCTTGGATCCCATGCATATCTTCAAGAATGTGGGGGCTACTATTTTGGGCACACTTGGTTGGTTCCAAAGACTCGAGAGGAGTGCAAGAAGACTTGCATGCTATGAATAGGATGTCTCGTTTGTGGCCCCAAGTACGTGTTTTGGGAAAAGTTGTCCTTTCGAAAGCAACATGGATCCTCTCCATGAGAGAGGAGGCAATAGTCAAGGTGGACATTGCCTCTTTTCAAACACCCACAATGGGTACATGTGTTGCTTGAAAGGAGCATTTTCAAAGGACAATAAGCTTAGTGGGCTCAAGTCCCATGATTGGCACAAGGTCTTACAGGTATTCTCCACTGTAGGATTAGTGTACCGATAATCATGATGCATTAGTGTAATTATGATTATATTATATTATTCACATGACTTCTTTGTTGCTTTGATAGTTCATCCTCCCAATTATAGTAAAAGGGTGCTTACAAGAAGATGTTAGGAATGCTATATTCAAGATCAGTGGTATTGTGAGGTATGCTTACTATCAAATCGCATTGATTGCATTTTCTTCAATTTAAGCTGAATAATCTATAGACTGATTATGAATATATCTTACATGGGCATGTGAAATAGGTGGATATCTCAAAAAAAGATCTCCATATTGAGCATCGAGAAGGCTAGGGTGGACTCCATCAAAGCCATATGCTTGCTTGAGAAGCACTTTCCCTTGAGCATTATGACAACTCAAGTGCACTTACTTGTGCACATAGTTGATGAGGTGGCCATTGCAGGTACCGTTCATAGTTGGTGGATGTTTGTTCTCGAGTGGTTTATGAAAACTTTGAATGGAATTGTGAGATGCAAGACCAGAAGCAAGCATGGCAGAGGGATGGCTTGTGCAAGAGTCATTAGTATATATCACAGAGTTTCTTGCATCCACGGATCTCGATATGCCGCAGGTTTGGCATAACAAGGATGATGATTGCATCATTAGCAAGGTTCCCCAAGGAAAAGGGATTGAAAGAAAGATTAGTGAAGAGCAAATGGAGAAATTCAATAAGTTTTGTATCCTCAATAGCAAAGAGATGTAGAAGTGGATTGAGAGATACAAAGTAGCCAAAGCAGAAAGAATAGATGCAAGGAAGAGATTCAGAGTAATTTACAGGCAATCACAACCATATCCATGGGATCTCGCCCTTCTCCCCACTCACATGTCACTGGGATCTTGATTGGCTAACACTGGCTCTACGTAAAGCTGAATGCGATGGAGAGACAATAAATGAGCACGAGCGAGAGTTATCATCTGGATGTATGATGCATGTAAGTTTCTTACATATTGATGTAATTAAGTAATTATTTGTGGCAATATATGCTATAAAATAAATGCATCTTCATTGTTTAAATGATGCTCTTTTTTGCAGTACAAAAAGTACAATGCATTATGGTCATATGGATGACATTTTCACGTGGAACACATCGATTCAAAGAGAGTCATGTATGATTGTGGAGTCATGGCTAACTTCACACAAGATAGTCGAGCAAGTGCTTCGGATACCAATCTTCTCTCCTCACAATTAGATTATTGTGGAACCATACGCGAAATCTATGAAATTGATTTCAGACGATTTAGTATTTTCTTTCTTGATGTAAAATGGTTTAGAACTATTTCCAACAGTCCCCATGCAACAGTGAGAAAAGACAGTAGCAGTTTCTTTACAATAAACTCCACCAAACTTTGGACCGATGAAAGTGATACTTTTGTTCTTCCCGAGCATTGTGAGCAAGTGCATACTAATGATTTAATTAATCGAAGCTTTTGTTTTTAAAGATCCATTGATACATGTACTTCAACATAATTTCATATATATAATTGATGGCATTTGGCACCCATCTTCAATATAGGTGGTTTTTCATCCGAATCATTCTGATCCAAGATGGTGGTACGTGATCCAAGTTGCACCATGAAGTAAGCAAATTTTTGAAGATAGAGATGTGGATATGGAGATTCCACTACCAATGCCGGATCCAATTGATCTAGATGGATCTAGCGAAGAAGATAAAGATCAAAAGATGAGCCAAGAGGAAGATGCACATAATGACATCGTATGGGAGGAAGATGGAGATCACGATATTGAGGAAGAAGATGATCATCATCAAGAATCACCACACTTTATTGAAGAAGATGATCAAGTCTTAGGTGAACATACGATGCTAGAGTACGATGATGATATAGGAGATCAACTCGGTATAGAGTTAGAGATAGACTTGTTTGGCACGTTAGACTTGGCTCAGGATGAAGCCATTGATGTAAATGCTCTTCATTGATTTTTTTCATCTCAAACTTGGACATGAATATATGAGCTTCAAACTTGATGTACATGCTCTTGTACTTTTATTCTCTTAAAGAATCAAACATGTATGAAAAGGAAAAAAAAATTGTCATTGAGAAAAACTATCTTTTAAGGTCGATATGGGAAAAACCACTCTCTATAAAATGTCGCTATAGAAAACTGTCTCAGTGTCACTATATAATGACCATTCACAAGTCTAATAAGTGTCGCTATATAGCGACGCTCTTTAAACGTCGCTATATAGAAACACTTAACGAATCTCGCTTTGATTACCGACAATTAGCGCCCCGTGCACACTAAACGTTGGTGCTTAAGCATCAGAATAGGGCCCGTGTGTAGTAGTGAGCATGTGAAGGTATTGTGATATTCAAAGTAATTCTACCACAAAATCTAACAGATTCAAGAACTATGTAACTTGGTTGCCAAGTTCCAATAGCAAAGGCTCTAAATCTAGGTCTCAAGCACCTAGACTCTACACTTATTAGCATTTTTAGCAACTCAAGCATGGCTTTTGGTCAATTTTTTGCATCAAACGTCACAAGCTTTTCTATTCTCCTACCATCCTTTTGGTTCTTAAGTGTTGTGGGTAATCTTCCTATGCATACAATCATATCTATCTCAGCACACTATAGTAGCTTATCCTTCTCCTACCAATTTTTATTGTTTTTTGCGAGCAATTATATTCTCAAAACCACCGCAATCAAATAGAAAAATTTAAGACATTTGAAAGAAGCATGTGGTGTTACAACTACTCAATGAACAAGCCCTAGAGAGATGCAATGATGGTAGTGTTAGATCTAGTATGAACATAAGGCTCGGTGAAAATTTGAATGTGTAAAGCACATGCATGGTAAGGGGAAGAGAGGGAGCGATCAAGGAGAGCGATAGGCTGAGGAAAAAAAGACTAGTATATATTGATAAAAAACCCACACATTAGGGAAATTCCAAACTCTCAACTATACTAAAGACCTATCTAGAGCAAGCGAATGATAGATCATATGACCACTTTGCTACACTATTTCTTATCTCTTTACAAACCCTCCTCATCAATTGCTTACAATCTTCTGTCACCTTTATGCCAAGAACAACTCCTCCTTGCACTCCTCGCTTTCCTCATCCTTCCCTTCTGTCCCAATACACCTTCTAGCATTCACCTTCTCTTGTGCAAAAACTTGTCATAGGTAAAAATTAAATAGTTACATGATTCATGAAGCCAGAAACAAGCTAGAAACAAGGGTAGGAATGTTCACCCTTTGTACGATGTTCATATCAAACAAACAACAGTGTAACATGTCCTGCTTGAAGGATTTTTCCTCACTCTTCTCAATCTTAGGTTCTTGACTGAGCTTGTCCAGAAGGCATTGTAGATAGTAATGAAGTTCTTGGAAAAGTGGGTAGTAGGCCATCTAGACTAGGAAGGAGAGGTTGTAGCAAAAGAGGGTAGTGAGGGAAGGTTTAGGGGAGGATTATAGTGAGGAAGGTTCGCGGCAAAGAGGTAGCAAAATTATAGTACAAATTGAATGTACTAGATGATAAATCTACTTAACATATTAAATTTAGACGATTAGGGTGAGCTCTAAAATGTTCAATTATATGCATCTTAGTTTATGATCAATATTGTGTTATAATTACCAATGAATCAACAAAGAAATTATTAACTACTATTCTCAATACTTAATTGATCGACATGCCAAAGTACAGGACACCTCGATTTGTCACTAGTTAAAAAGTAGACTTGATGGATTCTTGTGAGAAAATACTGAAGCCCATTTCTTGGTTCATCAAAATATTTGATTGCTCGGGGATGTAAAAAGGGGATGTGCATCTCCATGTCTCCACCAAGGATGAAGCATACAAAGATATGGGGATCATTTGGAATGTGTTAGAAGTGCAAGGTAGCCATGTCTTGGAGTGGTTGTTGGAGTTACAAAATATTCATACTATGTCTATTACAATCTTCCACTTCAAGGGTATCAAGTTGGGTGCAAGAATGACGGATAAATCGATGAAGAACCTAGGATGGGGTTTGATGTGCTTTGATAGCCTTGAGGATGCAAGAATCACTGAGATGCAGGAGATTATAGATGGCTTTGGCAGTGTGATGGTTTGTGTCTTCTAGTGTGGCTTGGGATCGTCCGAGAGATGCATGAGTGAATAAGAGAAAAATGGAGTCTCAAAAAGAAAAAGGAGTGGGAAGATTCAAATGATAACAAAAACCAAAACACTACTATGGAGTTGGCTATGGTCCAAAAGATGGAAGTGGAAACATATGACAACAATCTACTTGCAATGCTAAATGCAACCTTGAGGGTGGAAATCATGTTGTATTAGATGAAGGGATTCAATTAATTGAAAAGTGGATGCCTTACTACCCATTTCGCATGCACACCACTTTTGACATTGATGCCACAAGGTGCTTTCAAGCACCAAAACACAATGTGTACCAAGGAGTGACAGTTTCTCATGTCATGGATCTCTTAAGGAAGCACCCACACATCAATCCAATGATGGCAGATGTAATCATCTTTTGACCCAAAGAAAAAAAAAAGGCTTTGTAGGCTTTGAGCTACTCAAATTGATAAGATGAGGTACAGGGTCATTTCCTAAGCACACTCCATACAAGCAGGAAGATTGTTGTAGAGTCTTTTGGATGAGAAATCAAAATCCATAGCACAACTTTACAAGACATAAAAAGCTAGGATTCTAATGAACTATCCCAACAAGGATAGCATGATCACTACTACACACAAATCCTATTGCGACGTTTAAGTACCGACGTTTAGCACGCGCAGGGTGCTAATCGTCGGTATGGGAAGTGCATCCCGTGAAGCGTCACTATATAGCGACTCTAAGCAAACGTCGATATATAGCGACGATTTCTAAAGTCACTATATAGTGACATTTATCAAAATTTTAAGTCTCACTATATTGCAACACTGAGATACTATTTTATAGCGATATTTTCCAGAGAGCTTTTTTACTCATATAGGCCTTAAAAGTTAGTTTTTTCCAATGACAAATTTTTGTAAAATTTCATACATGTTTGATCTTTTGAGAGAATAAAAGTATGAGAGCATGTACATCAAGCCTTTAAAGCTCATATATTCATGTCCAAGTTTGAGATGAAAAAAATCAATGAAGAGCATTTACATCAACTGTTTCATCTTGAGCCAAGTCTAATGCACCAAACAAGTCTATCTCTAACTCTATACCGAGTTGATCTCCTATATCGTCATCGTACTCTAGCATCGTACGTTCACCTAAAAGTACTTGTTCATCTTCTTCAATAAAGTGTGGTGATTCTTGATGATTGTTGTCTTCCTTCTCAATATCATGATCTCCATCTTCCTCCCATCCACCGATGTCATTATGCGCATCTTCCTCTTGGCTCATATTGTGATCTTCATCTTCTTCGCTAGATTCGTCAGGCTCAATTGGATCGGGCATTGGTAGTATCCACATCTCCATCTTCAAAAATTTGCTTACTTCGTGGTGCAACTTGGATCACGTACCACCATCTTGGATCAGAACGATCCGGATGAAAAACCACCCATATTGAAGATGGGTCCAGATGTCGTCAATTATATATATGAAATTATGCTTAAGTACATGTATCAATGGATCTTTAAAAACGCAAGCTTTGATTAATTAAATCATTAGTATGCACCTCCTCATAGTGCTTGAGAAGAACAAAAGTATCACTTTCATCGGTCCAATGTTTGGTGGAGTCTAAAGTAAAGAAACCGCTACTATCTTTTCTCACTGTCGCATGGGGACCGTTGTAAATAGTTCTAAACCATTTTACATCAAGAATGAAAATACTAAATCGTCTGTAATCAACTTCATAGATTTCGCATATGGTTCCACAATAATCCAACTGTGAGGAGAAAAGATTGGTATCCGAAGCACTTGCTCGGCTATCTTGTGTGAAGTTAGCCATGACTCCATAATCATACGTGACTCTCTTTGAATCGATGCATTCCATGTGAAAATGTCGTCCATATGACCATAATGCACTGTACTTTTTGTACTGTAAAAGAGCATCATTAAAACAATGAAGATGCATCTATTTTATAGTGTATATTGTCACAAATAATTACTTAATTACATCAAGAGGTAAGAAACTTACATGAATCATACATCCAGATGATAACTCTCGCTCGTGCTCATTTATTGTCTCTCCATCATGTTCGGCTTTACGTAGAGCTAGTTGTAGCCAATCAAGTGACATGTGAGTGGGGAGAAGAGCCAAATCCCATGGATATGGTTGCAATCGCTTGTACATTACTCTAAATCTCGTCCTTGCATGTATTCTTTCTGCTTTGGCCACTTCATATCTCTCAATCCACTTTTGCATCTCAAGGCTATTGAGGATACAAAACTTATTGAATTTCTCCATTTGCTCTTCGCTCATCTTTCTTTAAATCCCTTTTCCTTGGGGAACCTCGCCAACGATGCGATCATCATCCTTGTTATGCCAAGCTTGCGGCATATCGGGATCCGTGGATGTAAGAAACTCTGTGATATATACTAATGACTCTTGCACAAGCCATCCCTCTGCCATGCTTGCTTCTGGTCTTGCTCTTTGTCTTACAATCCCTTCAAAGTTTTCATAAACCACTCAAGAAAAAACATCCATCGACTATGAACAGTACTTGCAATAGCCACCTCGTCAACTATGTGCACAAGCAAGTGGACTTGAGTTGTCATAATGCTCGAGGGAAAGTGCTTCTCAAGCAAGCATATGGCTTCGATGGATTCCACCCTAGCCTTCTCGATGCTCGATATGGAGATCTCTTTTTGAGATATCCACCTATTTCACATGTCCATGTAAGATATTTTCATAATCAATCCACAGATTAATCAGCTTAAATTGAAGAAAATCCAATCAATGCGATTTGATAGTAAGCATACCTCACAATACCACTGATCTTGAATATAGCCAAATCTCCATGCTCATGATGAAAGAGAATACGATCATTACGTGGCAAGCATGGATGGTATCATAATCCATACCTACCATTGTTAGCATCTTTTTCGCTTCATCTCTTGATGCGGGCATGGTATTTGGTGCAGGCAACATCTTTTGGAGCAACCTATCACAATTCAAACATACATAGGCTTCGAATAATGATGATTCGATACACTCATCCATACATGATGATTCTCAAAACAAACAATATCCAAATAATGAGTCAAATTAATGCAAGAGCTAACCTCATTAAGCCCGAGACACTTGTATCCGACCACCCATACTTTACTTGCAGATTCAAGATTGAGAGACAAGCAACTCTCAATTACAATTGTGTTGATTGCAACTCTCGCATTTTGACCTCAGACTCTGACATCACGTGTACATGGGATGTAGTGCCCCTAAAAATAAAATCCATCATGTCGACCATACCCTTGTCATCATCCAGGAGACTAGTCTTGCTCAAAGTGTGAAGGTATATGCGTACCCTCGTCAGCCTCCTCATCCTGTTTTAAGATTTCGTGTAAATATAAGATCTTGTCTCAAGGTTTTGTACCATAATGGTATCCAATATTAATCGCGAACTTAAATAGCTTTGACTTACCAATAATCCATCAACACATGCAACACCAATGGTGGGTACTGGTTCGGGCTCCTCCCCATACATCCGCAAGTGGCACATGATAATACGATTTTGATGTCGTACTTCTCGCTTGCAATGAGTGCAATGATAATATAACCTCTCCATAAGCCACTTTGTGCTCCCGGGCATTGGCTCATCATCGGACGAGCTTCCACTCGTCCCTTCCATCTGCACTTATAAAATCACAACATAAGTTGCAAGGAAATATATTAACAGTTATAAAATAGCATTATGAGCTTCTTTTTTAACTTTAAACATAAAGTGTCCTAAAGCATCGCTATATAGTGACGTTTTGACCTGTTTCATCGCTATTTAGCGACGATTTGCTCTGTTCTATTACTATATAGCGATGCTTTTAAATACAAACGTCGCTATATAGCGACTAACCAGCGTCATTATATAGCGACGCTGTCGGTTAAAACCCGAACCTTGCGACGCATGGCGCTTTCTTTAGCAATCTCTATTGTAAGAAGAGCTGCAATCTCTCCTCCCATCTATATCCGACGACCTCCCACTCTATTCTCCACTCCTCACCACTACTCACCCCTCTCCTAACACTTGTTCTCCCTCTCCACCCTTCTTTCTCTTTGCTTTCTTGAAAAGAAGTTTTTCAAGAAGGTGAGTCTCTTTGAACAATGTAGGTTCTTTTTTTATGAGATTTTGTTTTGTCAGTGTTGAAGCATGTTTCTCCTTATACTGCTAAGGCTATGTGCTAGTTTTCATGCTTGATTTCAAAGGATTGAAGACAAAAAACGAGATTTTGTGAAAGAAAGAAGACACCTCTTCTAGTCTTTTTTGTATATCTCTTCCTTCGCTTTCTTCTTGTCTCCTCAATCCCATCTCTTTAAGAAGTTGCTTCTTTAAACTCCTCCTTCCTCTAACTAGTTATTTGAAAAATGGTATGTTTCCTCTCTTTTGTAGGGCCAGTCCACAAAACACCGAGCGGGACGTACTATTCTAGGTAAGAAAGTGCTTCCTCTTTTTTCCTTTTGTTATTTTTGTTATTTGCATTGGCCTGCAGCTAGCGCCTTAAGTGCTAGCTACAGTGATGGACATAGGAACCCTCTCTTCCCCTCTCTTCCCTCTTCTTTCCCTCTTCTCTCCTCTTCCGTCTCTTTCCCCCTCTTCCAATTTCTTTCCCCTCTTCCAATCTCTTTCTCCCCTTCTTCAATCTCTTTCCCCCTCTTCCAATCTCTTTTCCTTTCCCTCTTCTTCTCTCTTTCCCCCCCTCTTTCCCCTCTTCCAATCTCTTTTCCTTTCCCTCTTCTTCCTCTTTTCCCCCCTCTTTTCCCCCCTCTTTCCCCTCTTTCATGCTCATGCTCTTATGCTCATGCATAAGCATAAGCATAAGCATGAGCATATGTCTCTTTCTCTTATGCTCATGCTCTTATGCTCATGCATAAGCATAAGCATAAGCATGAGCATATATCTCCTCTTATGCACAAGCATGAGCATAAGCATAAGAGAAGGAGACATATGCTCATGCTTATGCTTATGCATGAGCATAAGAGACATATGCTTATGCTTATGCATGAGCATATGTCTCTTTTTCCCTCTTTCCTTTCCCTCTTCTTCTCTCTTTCCCCCCCCTCTTTCCCCTCTTCCAATCTCTTTTCCTTTCCCTCTTCTTCCTCTTTTCTTCCCTCTTTTCCCCCCTCTTTCCCCTCTTTCATGCTCATGCTCTTATGCTCTCATGCATAAGCATAAGCATAAGCATGAGCATATGTCTCCTTCTCTTATGCTCATGCATAAGCATAAGCATGAGCATATGTCTCATTCTCTTATGCTTATGCTTACGCATGAGCATATGTCTCTTTTTCCCTCTTCTTCTCTCTTTTCCCCCTCTTTCCCCTCTTCCAATCTCTTTTCCTTTCCCTCTTCTTCCTCTTTTCCTACCTCTTTTCCCCCCTCTTTTCCCTCTTTCATGCTCATGCACTTATGCTCATGCATAAGCATAAGCATAAGCATGAGCATATGTCTCCTTCTCTTATGCTCATGCATAAGCATAAGCATGAGCATATGTCTCATTCTCTTATGCTTATGTTTATGCATGAGCATATGTCTCTTTTTCCCTCTTTCCTTTCCCTCTTCATCTCTCTTTCCCCCCCTCTTTCCCCTCATCCAATCTCTTTTCCTTTCCCTCTTCTTCCTCTTTTCCTCCCTCTTTTCCCCCCTCTTTTATCAATGGGTGGCCATCAATAGACCAGAGAAGCCAAAAGAGAGTGTGAAGAGAAATGATCAAATATTTATAGCTCGAAATGACTTTGCGGAGACTATAGTGTGCACGATGCAAAAGGGATTCCAGAAGCATACATTCACATGGTCACATGTCAAGATGACATTTTTGACACATGGGTTGACATAATGAAAAAGCAGAGTCTCTAGCAATCTTTTGAATACATGGGGTCTTACGGAGGAGTTGGAGGAGAACTAGGTTCTGAAAGGAAAGAAACAAATTGGCTAATCAAGTTCAAAAGTTGCAACCTACTAGCTTCTAAAGAAGAACGTGATGATAAATAGGGCAAAATGTGTATCAACGATAATCAACATGGAGCAATTCTGCAGGAAGATAAAAGGTGAAAAAGCTATAATAGGGGCTATTGTGGCATGTCTAGCTACATACATAAGTCGTGAGAACAATCAATGGGAACAACTGTGTGAAATATATGGTATAGAGAAGATTGAGTATGAGCAGATATATACATGATCATGAATTTAAAGAAGATATAAATTGGTCTAAGGTGACTCCAAATCTACCTATAGTGGTGAGGACCCACATTCACTCGTTGTACGTAAAGTCTAAAGAACTAAAAGACTCCAGTAGCTTTGGACAATTGTTATTCTCAGGCCATAGCTTGAGAGGGTCACAAATGTTAATGTGAGATTTATTCGGCAAATTCTAATTGGTTTAGTCATTGTAGATGTGGCATTGCAAAAAAAAAATCCAAGGCATGGTCGAAGGGTACTTTCAACTTTTAGTCTCACATGTTCAAAACCTCAACGGGACTATAGGGCTAATTTTGGGAGCGTTCATGACATTTGAGCTCTTTGGTAACCTTTATTTATCATTGGAGGACATCAAGGGATGCTTTCAATGTGAGGTAGGATATTACAAATCTCAATGAGAGAAAAGCCTCGTGACAAATTCTTTTAGAACCACGACTATGGTGGCTTTTATCATCAAGGATCGATTTTGCAGCTTTTCATGATCTTGTGCTTGCTTCAATGATTGTATCTTGGGAGGATCAACTGCAAAGATTGGGATTCATGACGTGCATATCATTAGGGATGAAGACTACACTGCACAACTAGTGCATGCATTCTATCCAGAGAACCCATATGTGGTGGATTTATTTGGTGGGGGAGTCTCTTTGAAGAAATCATTGCTTTAAAGAAGAAAATCAATTGCATGGATGTTGAAATTGAGAAGGACGCCTCGGAGGAAATTGTGGTGCAGCTAATTGATATAATTCCATCACGAGCTGAGTTTGCAAGTGTGCAATGTGCAATGCTAGCACAAACATTGGTAGCTATTCAGATTTTGTTTGCTATAACGGATGCTAAAAAAAGATAACAATCTCATTGGGAAAGTAGGTGAACTTTGGAAAAAATTCAATTGGAAAATGTAAACTGTAGTATAACACACCATGTAATTGATGACAAGGAGCAACCACCACAAGGTGAAAAATAGTATGAGTTTATGCATTCTTGATACAAAAACCTATTTTTGAGGATATAAATCAAATGTTCTTTAATGAGTTCTTTTCTCTTATTTGTGCTTGTACTTTGATATTCTCAGCATGTGAGGTTGGTAGTTGTTTGCTATGTGAGCACATAATTTGCATGTGTGACTTACTAATCAAAAAATTTGGCTATTGATGTTATGTATGAGTCTTTGTCACTGTAAATATAAATGAAAAAGAAGTTGAGTCTATTGAACACAATATGCATAAAGAAAGCATTGAATTTCCAAGTTCAATGGACATCATGGAAGAGTTGCTAATTGAGAAAGTGCCTAAATTTACTTGCACACAATCAGAATAGATCTTGATGGACTCTTGATGAGTAAATCTACCAGTTCAACCAGCCACCAAACATATGCTATTGGGCAAGAAAGGTTTGTGTTTCATGCACATTGCATTGAATTTGTAAGTGCTATATGCAGTCACTTTAATGTTGGAGTGTAGTCATGTGCTCTTGAGTGTAGGGCTCTACTAATGATCAAGCTTTTGGAGCATGTAGCAAAAGAAATTTTTCTTTCTTCATGACTTGGGGACAAGAAGATTGTGTAATGGACTCAATTCCATGTTTTTTCTGGAACAATCATTATGTGGAAGCACACTTTAAGCATCTATCTCGAGCATGTGCATAGTATTCAAATATTTGTACAAAGAGAAACACTATCCTTAAATATGACATTCCATACAAGGGATCCCTGAGTGATCTAAGAAATTGCTTATTTTTTAATTAATTCATAGGTGCAATCGCAAATGATGGGCTCACGTAAAGGCTTTTACCCTATCTATTGAAATATGAAACAATTTTGTGACCTTAGCCCAATCATAGAATCAACAAGATATGGGCAACAACCTATGATACTAGGTCTTCCCATTTTTTAAATACTTTGAACATGTCATGAGGATGCAACCATATAGCACAAGTAGTGAAAGTTCCTCAAAAGCAAACCCTAGACACTCAGCTACACTGAACACTCCAAACACTCCACGACAATGCCTAAAAGTGCAACACTCAAAGACAACTCCAAAGATCCAATAGCGCTATACACAAGAATTCAAATAAAGAACACTGAAGTACCCCTAGCAAAGCAACAAAGGAATCAAAAACTTGATCCACCGATACAATTGGCAAAACATCTACAACTGGGAGCATGTCATACATGCCAAGAGCCAACAGCATCGTGCACAACAAGTCAAAAGAAAGAGTACTAAAGTACCCATTGTAGGGCAACAAAGGAACTCGGGGGGTCACTATGTATAAACCCTCTATATCACGTGCATTCAAGACCTATATTTTAAATCCCTTATCTATAAATTTTTCATTAATAAAATGTACCCCTATCCTATACAAATCTATAAAATTTTTTCGAAACTATTTTAAATAGTCCCTTATGTATATTTAATTTTGTAAATTTTAGAAAAAAAATATATCCTTCTCTTGAACTCACGTGATAGGGTTACATATGATGAGTGATCCCCCCGAGCAAAGGAATCAAAAACTTGATCCACCAGTACAGTTAACAAAAGTCCAAGTTAGAATATTGAGAGAAATGAGACCTCTGCAGTGGATGAGTAATGTTTGGAAGCTATCCTTAAAGCATTAGAACTTGATTATATAATAGATCATACACAACTGGACATGTAGCCAACATATATTTACAGCCATTGGAATCCTTGAGACGTGGATTTAGCTATTGAAGAAAGGTATATTGTATGTATGTCAATGTCTTCTTTTTAATAGGCATTTTCATGTATTTATAAAGACATTGTTTTGAAAGAAATAATTTATTGTTGAAACAAATTTATATTTGTGTGTAATGAAATTTAGACATTTGGATCATTTTCCATGAAAAGGCTAATATGGCTAGTGCTTTGCTCCATCTGGAACTCTTGATAATAGAAAAGGAGCAGAAAAGCAGGTCACAAATTTTCTAGCAAGGGTGCACAACCTTGCATGGACACTAATATTAGACACAATAAATTGTAGTCATCGTCCTCAAGAAGAGCCATGAATTTGTCCAATTGTTGGGATAGCAATTAATTTTTCAGCTTTACGCTTCATACTATAAATTTAATTGGGACCACCGTTTCCAGGACAAATGTAAGTCCAAGCGACGTGTGCAATTGTCACTTCATGACGAAGGAGTCAGGACTTGATGCAAAGCCTCATTTTGGTAAGGAGAACGACAAAGCCAGAAAAATAGGACGAACCAATCGGCAAACGAGGGAACGTCCTAAGGCCCATCTAGTTACAATCTCGTTCTACGTAAACGGGGCGGCCGTTTCTTTTGCACCCTAGCTAGCAACGCTACTCGAGCAATCGCATCTCTACTATTTATGCTAGCCGAGCGCGCAGAGTTCGTAGAACTTGGACATCTCACAACAAAGTGACATCTCACAAACCCTGACACCTGTATCGAACAGGAAAAGGTTGATACAGCTACACACTTCAAGAAATCTCGTCCAGTTTAGAGCCAGTGCACACGGGGCGAAAAATGTTCAATCTGTACGTAGTTGGTGCGAGGTTCAATTTGGAGTCAATTGCCCGCGTGAACCAATACTGACGAACATTAAACTGTTTGTACCTTGCCCTGTGACAGAGAAAGGAAAAGCATTGAATGCGATTGGAAGGCCTCCTGATAGGAAATGGCGCACCAGAGACCCTCCTAAATGGAGGTGCGAATTCGAGCATTGGTGTCGCACTGGAGTCCCATCAGCCAGAAATTAATTCAAGCGCGTGAAACAATTGAAGCGCAGCCAGCCGCGCGTGTGCACTCGGTCTTACTCACCGTCTTACAGTGTACAGCGAATGCAGATTACCATTACGAACTATAATGACTCGAGTACCGGGGTCCGGGAGACTGAGATTTAATGCAGCCCTTGTCCTTATGACGTGTGGAAGGGTATCAGGCCGGATATCCAGGTCAATTAGCATGATTAGCACTTATCGATGTGTAGAGGGGCGGCGGGCCTTGGGAAGTTGGGACTTGGAAGGACGGTCACCCAGTGTTCAAGGACCATTCTTGAACATCTTCTCAACTAGTTATGCAGTACACCTAACGTGCTACAACTAGAGCCCGTGCAGCAGCAGGCTCTGGCAGCAGTCTGGCTGTGGGCAGCGCAAAAGCTTAATGAGGCTAAGAAAAGGGCTTGCATCTCTGGTACGATGCCTTTGTTTGAAGGCACATTAATCTCTTCAGAGTACAAATGAGAAAAGTTCACGTTTAGACCCCGTGGAAGCAGCGAATCTTTTACAAATGAGTCTGTTCGCTGTAGCGGCCCGGTATCCACCGTCAGCTGTATGCCGAGGGGTAATCGACCACTTCTACGTATGACAAGATTATATGTTTTTCTTATAAGCTAAAGCCTAATGACTCGGTGAAAAATGATTTTTATGGGAAAAACTCATTCCTAGTTGGATATTTGTCAATGGTGGATATTTGTAAAATCTAATCCAATGGAAGACAAATATCCACAAGGGAGAAAGCCATTGCAATTGCTTAGATATCCTTGAATTGAGATTGAGAGACCGGGTAGAGTAGATAAGCGGCATGAGACGAACATGGTAATTGATTTCAATCTAAATGTCATAGACTTGTTCCAACTTGGAACAACTTCTCCCAAGAAAAATACTCACTTGGAGAACCGTGAATCGTGCTTCTTTTGGGAGAGCCAAGCAAGCAATGTTTCATCAATAATTAAAACAAACATAGGTTACGATGAAGAAGACCTGAAATTGTTTTGCACAGCGTAATTCATCGATGCCATAAACCTGAATTTTCAATTCCGCACTATGGAATGTGCAAGGATTCAATGTTGAAAAATTCTAAGGGTGGTATGATGACGTCGCAGAGCCTAATCATATAAGGTAATCTTGCTTCCATGACCCAAGAAGAGGAAGCCACTAGGGGCAGCACGAGAACCGAAGGAAAATCCTGCCAGTTGGCGCCAACTCTCTCCATGTATAGGCCATCCAGCCGTAGTGGAGCCATTACAAATTTGAAAAATTCGAGCATGCCATATACTAATTGGCCTTGTCGATCAACTTATCTATGTCAGCAACAATCGCTGGTCCTCTTGGAGTGTAAAACAAACAGGAGCATCCTATAAAGCTCAGGATCGCAATCTAGGAATACTTCTGACTGCTTCTAATTCAAGGGAGCCTAATTAGAAGCAACCTAGTAGATTTGTGTGAGGAGGGATGTAGATTGCAAGCTAGACGATAGTAGCAACGCTGGAGCCACCCTAATAACTTTCCAATGCTCTGTGATCTCTAGAAACAACCTTTCGCAGCCAAGCAATAGTCGCAAAAATAGATTGAATATCAAATGGACACAAGGACACAAATGGAATGGTCAAAGGTAACTGTTTTTTGCATGTAAACTTTCATCCAAATCTAATCCAATGGTGGATACTTGTCAAATCTAATCCAATGGTCAATATTTTCCCAATCTTCCTCCCCCAAAGCTTTTCCTTAATAGAGAAAAAGATAATGTTTCATGAAAATGTAGATTTTAAGTCAAGACTCTCTTTTCCCACGAAATGATTGACCTCAATAGTTCACGAGAAAACATGGGTAAAAAAGGTGGGTACTTGGATTAACTTACATATTTCCCACAAAACTACCACAATGTCATAAGGCCTTAATTGCCTATCTATGTTCTCATCTATTTTCTTTTGCATTTTCAAAATTAGCTAAGGGACTTCCATGAGCACATGAAGGGCTCAATATGTCTTGAAGTGTGTGTGTGTGTGTGTGTGTGTGTATGTGTGCAATTTCAAGACAAACATTATCCATCTTAGACTTATCAATCAAGAAATCTGTGATAAGATAATCTTTACAAAGAAAAAAAGACCATGTAATTTTTCTCAATTATAAATACCAAATGACATTGAAGGAGCTCCACTCACCTGCATCCATCCACAACAAAGATAGGTTAGAACAAGGATCCTTACTTGTGGGACTGTAGGCTTCACAGCGTAGCTCCACTTGTTATCAATGTCACAATATCATAAGCCATTTATAATGGTAAAAATATATCGACCTTCGATGGAGGTGCACTATGTGGCATCTCAATATTTGACTCACAGGTATCGAGATGCTCCATGTGAATGATGTATGTAATTCCTTCTTTCTGGATTGTCATATCACAAATTTTCCAAGTATGGGGTCATAAGAGACTTCACGTCATCTTGTTTGTAAATAAAAACGATAGTTAAGGTCATCATAATATAGGATCATATTCCTATGTGGAGGTCATAGTTGTTTTTCCTGACCGCATATTTTTTGCTAAGGTACTTGCTTTTTTTAAAAAAAAGCAATAAGACATACTTAGACAAGCCATTCAAATTTAATACTACACACACATATCATCGGATATAAAAACCAAGTTAGGACAAATTTCCTATATCCAAGAAGCTCCATAGTCACTTGTTTAGTAGGATGGTAAGATAGCATATACGTAGTAAATTACGTAAGTGTATGAGCTGTCCCCTAAAGACATAGAGGTAAATAAGGTGCCGAAGAGAGAAATGAGCATAAGGAGGTATGAAATGGTAACTTTGGGGGCAACTAACCTCAATCAGAATGTTCTATGGTTGTTTCTAATTTGTTGGTCTAACCTCCTCTACACTTTGTGTGTGTATTACCAAGCTCCTAAAGTCTATAAGTATGATGATAACACCCGTGCTTGTGAAGTCTTTCATGAAGAGTGGGCATTGTCAGAATGCCCTGACTAGTCTTAGTACACAGTAAACTCTAACTAGCTAATTTTAAAATATTTAGATGCATAGCAAGTTACTCTTTGACTACAAATATTCACAACCAAGTGATCATACCGTATGTAATTGCATTCCAAATCTCGTTCTTGCTTTTGCTAGCTATTTTTGCTTCTGCGGTACGTTGCCATGACTCCCCGTTTTTTATCTTTCTGTGGTCTTTTCTCTTTCCATATACTAAGCTACAAAGGCTCTGTGTCCTTCTGTAATCTTGGAAAATACTTGTGGTTGCCTTCAAGGTAAGAGTAGAAGGTGCATCTGGGAGGCAGCTACGATGGTTGCTTCTATGTGTAGCATAGATTACTGGCATTCATTGCAATGAGACTATCGGTTGTCGCAAGGGACAAAGAGAATTGCGAATTGAGGTTTATACTTCTCAATCATGTGAGGGAGAGACTGCACAATGAGTAGAAATGGTTTGAATGGCTGGCTTAAATAGCCAATTCATGTAGTAGACCGACTCAGTCGGTTCATTTCAATGTGATGATCCATTACGTGAGCATTTTCACAAAAAAGGCTTTTGATATTTTTAATGCATTTACACCACATAAAACTCAGTGCCTTTTTAGATAGCCTTTGCAATGTACTTTGGACTAAAAAGGAAGAAGAATCCTGATGACTAATCCTCTTAATTATCCATCATAGGCTCCCATATATATATCAATGTTATTTGTTGATATTGATGTCCCTCATGGGTTGCATCAAGAGATTATTTCAATGTCCTTTGGGCTTTTGGTCCTTTCAAAGTAATATACACTATCAGACAGTTGTCGTTAACATATTATGAGTCTGTAATTAATCCTGATGTATTGTCTTAACATAGGTTGTATAACCTGTTAGTATATCATGGATTTCCTAATGCTTGATAGCAGTATGAACTAACAGTTGCTTGAATAAGGAAAGATAGTCATGGTTTAGCTCTAATTGCTATTCCAACCTAAAAAGCTTACATAGGCATACTTGTGTGTGTGTGTGTGTGTGTGTGTGTGTGTGTGTGTGTGTGTGTGTGTGAGAGGGAGAGAGAGAGAGATGTTATGCCTTGGGATCCTCTTTTTGACCTCTTTTTGACCCAGCCAAGAATCTTATCAAATTTTGCTCAATGTGCATCACTCTCTAGGCCTTGCCGGTACCTCTCCTTTCACATCTTTTGGTTATTGCACCTTTGTTGGGGAAAGTGCTACATCTTCCCAAGCGAGATTTTTTAGTTTGTAGCAGGGATTTTTGAGTCTACATCCTATGGGATATGGATCAACCCATACTTGATGTCAATTATGGTTTGGCACATCCTTTTTGCATTCTTTTATAGTTTGCTTCTTTCCCAAATGCCTATTACAAGTGTAAGAAAATTGGACATTTTGCTCGTTGTTGTTGCCCTTCATCCCCTAGTCAAGATCCTAATGTCAAGGGCATTATGCCTCTCCCTCGAGTTCCCCCTCATTTCCAATCTGATAAGATATTGCAGCCCAAGCAAAAAAAAGAATGGAGATGAGTGCGGCCTAAGGTAAATGCTTCAGTCACTGTGTCTCCTTTGACTTCTTTGTCATCGCTAGAGGCTCCTCTTGATGATCCTTCTTCCTCGACCACCTTTACATTTTCTAGTGCTGATGTTTCTGACTCTCGGGAGCCCTCTTTGGTTCACCAGTCTCATTCTATTGATGTGGCATCTCATATGGCACTTCTGGCAATTGAATCACAGTCTTTTGAGCTATAAGTGGATATCTCTCCTTTGGATATAATTACTGATGGTAATGAGGATCTACATGTGGGTTTGACACAACAAGATATGCAGGTGGATATTTCTTCTTCCGATATAGTAAATGATGATATAGTGGAACTGACTATGGATTTGAGAGTGCAAGAAGCTCAAGATGCTTCTCCTCCATCATAAAGAACTTTTACACTTCAGGATATACATCCTATGTTGCAAAGGTTTTTGATCCAGTGATTCAAAAATTTTGGGTGCCTGCTTATCTCAAGAAGAATCACAAGGGTTTATTGATGGTGATGTTATTTTACAATAATTTTTTCATGCAAACAATCTCACTGTGGAGGATATCCTACTAGATACCCCCCCTAGTGACTTGTAAACATTTTCACTTTTCTAGTTTTCAGTTAGCCTCCTGGCTTTACCCTCAGGAACCTACTTGTAATCTTTTACTTTTGTACTTCATGGTGGGTTTTTGCCTCTATTGAGGTTTCCCATAGAGAAATATAAGATTTCACTATATAAAAAAGTGTGTGTGTGTGTGTTTTTAGAAAATAGAAACCTATAAACAACATGGCACACGATGCTCAGATAAAGGTGGAAAAAACTTTTATTGACATCTAGATTCTCATGAGTATAACTAGTAAAAAAGTGTCGAATCCATCCGGTCCGGGCTCCGAGGTCGAGGTCCACTTACCTGCCACCATCCAAGAGAAACTAAGTGTTAGAACATCATAGCTTCAATTGGGTAGACAGGTAATGCCTATTTACCCCCGCTTGTTATCGCTTTTACCAAAGAACCAGACTACCTTCTAGATTTAAAAGTTGTCGGTGACCTGTGTATGAGGTAAGATGTGTGTTAGAGAAGGTATTAGCATATTCCTGAAGGCTTATCCTTGGGAGGGTAATCCTTGCAATATTTAGGTTGTATCATTGTGTCTAGCAACACTATGTTAGAAAAAGATGTGCAATTACCTTAACATTTCAAAAAGTAAGAGAGCATATATGCAATTAAGAGAGCATATGGGAATAAAAATTCTAAATTTAAGAGGAGCAAGAGATAAAGTTATTACAAAAGGAAATACACTAAGGGGATGTACAAAATTTTAATGAAGAGATATAACTCATTAATTTAAGCCCAAAACTAAAGTTTAAGTTACAATTTAATAAGCCAAGTGTTTCAAAGGCTAAAGACCTTTTAAATAGCAAACCTCTATCTGAATTCTAGAGGTTAATAGAGTATAAGGAAGTTTTAATAAAGGAGAAAGAAGGGTGTTATGGGCAAAGAGACTAGTGGATTTAGGAAAAAAATAGCATAGATACATAACAAACGGGGGAAATTAGGTGGAAGACTTAGATTAAACAAGAAAGAAATAAGTAAAAAATGAAAATTGCTCATGCAACCATTACATATATTCAAAATAGAACATATACATAGAGAAGTATATTTATATAAGTTGATATATTACTAAATAATTGACACAATGATGGCATGAGGAACAACCGCCCCATTATTGTTGCCCAATAAGTGAAGTAGTTACCAAGGAACTGAATGTATCTATATTTATTATAGAAGGAAGTCTCGAGAGATAAAGGATGAGGAGGTCAGAGAAACCTTATTATTACAATTTTACTTTTTGCAAGGCAAACAATAGGGATCTTATAGAAATAATTAATTGAGCGATTATATATGTAAGTATAACTAGGAGAACCTAAAAATAGGTCTACATGAACTTTAAAACTTTTAAATAAACCTAAATAGCAATATAGCTTAAAATATTGGGAATGTATATGTATGATTAATTCTTGAAAAATTAGAGGCAACCTAGTAAATGCAATAATTGAAAAGCTCCTAGACATCTGATCATATGCGGATCTATAGGCATGGTCATGGTACCAAAGGATATAGATCCATTCATGCTTAAAACCCAAAGATGATCATAAATATTACTTATAAGCTAGGGCCTAAAGTGCAGAGATCTAAGTACATGCACTTTGGACCTGTTTCCACGCAAGGAAAATGTGGAGGAAATGCAGCAATGGAGTGGCAAGAAGAGCACCTATTTGCTCCTTTGAGTCCAAGGAAAAACCCTAGACTCCTTCAACCACCTCGGTGCTAGAGGCTTTGGACAAAGCGCCTAGCCAATACCACGCCTCCATCCCTCCTCTGCAAGACTGCAACCTTCGTCTGCAACCCTGCATCTTTGGCTCCCAAGCACGTGGGAACAGCTCGTTTGTAAGAGAGCTTCCAAACTACTCCCTGCAATGCATGAACCCAATGTATGACCAAAAACTGAGAAATACCCGATGCAAATATAGTTGAGGATCGAGCCTGTCTGACATTTTAAACAAACGGTACATTAGAGTCCAAGTTTGATGGCGCAATGGTGCTCAGGACCATTCGCTCGTGCGTAATACAGAGCCCAGCAGTCGAGGTGACAGGTTGTTTTTAAGAGAGCTTCCAAACTACTCCCTGCAATGCATGAACCCAATGTATGACCAAAAACTGTGAGAAATACCTGATGCAAATGCAGTTGGGGATTGAGCATGTGTGACCTTTTAAACAAACGGTACCTTAGAGTCCAAGTTTGATGGCACAATGGTGCTCACGACCATTCGCTCGTGCGTAATACAAAGCCCAATAGTCGAGGTGAAGTGCCGCAAAATCCACACAAAAGTAGCAGTAGTTGAGGCAGGGCCATGTCGCAAGCAAGGCAGGGCGTGCGGGCAATTAGTCTGCATTGACTGACTCTGCACTCCGTAGTGCTTGAACATAAGGATGAGGGAGTACAAGGCTCAAGCCTTTAGAGTATGACCCAATCATACATGCACAGCCTATGGGAGGTAGCATATAGCAACTAGGGAGGTAGGGAGGCACGAGGTGGGACTTAAGATTATTGCATAGGTTAGGGAACATGTGTGTGTGTGAGTGTGTGTGTGTGTGTGTGTGTGTGTGTGTGTGTGTGTGTGTGTGTGTGTGTGTGTGTGTGTGTGTGTGTGTGTGTGTGTGTGTGTGTGTGTGTGTGTGTGTGTGTGTGTGTGTGTGTAGATTTAATAATCCCATTAATAAATGAACCATACAATTAATTCAATCATTTGGATAATTATAGAAAGCAATGGAATTATTTTTTTACGAAAACTAAATTGAAGTATCTTTTGACAATATTGCAATCCAAAAAATTGGCAATGAAAGCAAGAGGATTAGAAATAGAATTTTTAATTATATTGAGTTTGCAAACTTGAGCAAATAATTAGTACAAAGTGTCGAAACCGTCAGGTAGTCCAGGCTCCGAGGTCAAGGCCTGCTTACCTGCCACCATCCAAACCAACCATTTGTTAGAACAATAAAGTTGAGTTTGGGTAGATAGGTAATGCCTGTATTCCCTGGCTTGTTATCGCTTTAAACAGCGAGTCATGAAAAACAACAACGAGTCATGAGTTGTCGTTTGCAACAGGCTATTATGATTGTTTACTAGTCTTAAATATTGATCAATTTTACAATATTTTGGAGACATTAATGAGAACTATTTTCATAACTTTTACAAAATAAGCATATTTTCAAACTTCTTTTGAAAAATGTACACATTGCTAATTCAAAGATGAAAATTTTTCTAATTTTCACATCAAATGACAAATTGAAAAAAACAAGATCAATGATACAATCTAATATTCTTTGAAACTACTAATAATTCATGCATGTCTATGTGAGGTATAATACATTACTTAGAATTATAAAAATGTGCTTTTTCTTCTACGAAAACTTCATCCCAATCATTGCAGTTCATCCTTATCATTGAATTAGAGAATATATGTGGTGTTAAGATAAGTAGGTATATGTCGTCCATAGACAAAGAAGAGGCTTGTTGAAAGAAAATATTTCGATAGATGTAGAAAGAAAATCAAATATATGAACGGTCAAATTTTAGACAATTGTGAGTAGTACAATTTTGTGGTTTACTTTATTTTGATCTATGAAGATGAAAACTGTTGTCCTTTTTAAAAATGATGTAAATCTAGATTCTGGAATGCACTTTGTTGTGATAAAGTTGAAGGATAAAAATTTCCATCAATGAAACAAAAATTTCATCCAAAAAAAGGAAAATTTCTAACATGAGTGAATGCAAATGTCATTCTAGTATAAGGAAAAACATTCCATTGTAAAACTTTCATTAACAAAAAAAATTTTCCTGTCGACAAAAATTTCAATCCGTCGATGGAATTTTTTTCTGTTGATGAATTTTGGGATTCCAGAATCCAGTGGGATTCTAGACTCCCAAATTTCATCAACGGGAGTTTTTGTTTCCCCAAATTTCATCGACGGGGGAAAACAAAAATTATGTCAGCAGGCAGCAAAATTTTGTTTATTAACAGCAGGCAGCAAAAAGAAATAACCATAACTTTCTTAACTGAAATTGGAAGATAGTGATCCATCCAGTCAAAATAACCGGTGCATACACTTTGAACAAGCCATCACGGGCCGTTTTCATCAATCATTATCACAACATTGAACTGTGATGCATCTTTGATAACTTTTGCATATCAAATCAAAACCCAGCGATCAAGTAGTCGAAACGATCAGAAAGAAGGTTCTATGAATGATTGCATTGTCAGATTGGTGGAAATCATGTTGCTTTCTTCTCACAATCACGCTAGAGCATAGTTAGGATTTGATACCATGTTGAGAGGAAGAGAAAGAGGAGAGAGACATACACAAGAGTCGCTCCCAAAGAAGTGATTCTATTCATAGATCATAGACATATATATAGTTGAGGACTAGGCTGAGTTAGGGAAAGCTATATATAGCTCTAACACAAAAGTGTCCCACCAAGTAGTATGCCATCCTTGCTACTCCCCCTTCCTATGAGTCCATGTTGGAGTCATCACCTTCCTCCTTGTGCTAAACATATGAAGGATCCTCCTTCAAGACATCCTCATCATCAGCACTTACCCTCATCATGTTGCTCTCCCAGGTCCTCATTTCTTATGCATGTAAAGGCCATCCCTACACATCAATGATACAAAACACACATATTTAGAATATCTCCTATGATGTGCATGCTTATGTAAAATTAAAGTTTTAGTTTAAGGGAGGTTTAAGGTCCAAATATTTCTTACACTGCAAAAATATAATCACAAAATTTTGACCTCTATTCTACAACATTTGGAGGAGAAAGATAGCACCATTTTCATGGGCATATTGATATTCCCTAGAGGTGCAATCTTAGGCTATCACATGCTTCTATGCACAAAACATTAGATGCTAAGATACATGAGATACAAATGTAAGAAGAAGAAAGTGGTTTTGGGATGGGGCAAGAGATACACTTACAAGTTGTGTCATGAATCTAGCTTGTCCACTTGATGGAAATGGGATGGCCCCATGTTTTCTTATGTAAGTCTTTGTAGCTTGTTGATACCTATTAGCCTATTAGGAGTTTTCTTCACATCATCCTTGGCGCTCTTCTAATCATTCATATGGCAAAGAGTAATTGTTAGTAGATGTGATTCTCTTATAGCCTTTTGAATGACTTGCTTCCGAGGTTACAAGAAATCCACCATTTTATGTATCATCCACGTTGAGTCAAGGTGAGAGGCCTATGCATCAAAAACTCATCATACGAGGGTTGGATATTATTCTTCTTTTCCTTTATTTGTGACCTAAACTTCATCATGAAGTTTTAAATTTTAGTATAACATAGTTGTTGCATTTCCATAGCCTCTATCACCACCAATGGAATTGTGAATAGAGGCATCATAATCATGTGGGTCATCATCATCATGTGCCCATTGGCTAGTATTTGATCCATCTGAGCAATTGGTGGTAGTATGGAATTTTTGATGGCTTATAGATTCATTAATGTGGTGATGTCTTGGATGTGGCATGATACTAATACCATATTCTCTTAGACCTCTCATTTCATTGTTCCATTTCCCACATGATTTTGGCTTTCTCACCCAAGGGTCTAGAGGTTGTGAATAAGACTACACACTTTATTAAAAGTACTAAAATCAAGTCTCACACATACCATGACCACTCCCACTAGAAGCAATGTTGAATATATGTGATTCCAAAACAAGGACACTCCCACTTAGAAAAGGATGGAAAATTAGTTAAAATATAGGGGAGGGACAATTTCATATTCTTTGACTTATTTTCAAATTATGAATAAATGAGAGAGATGTAAGAGAAAAAAATAGGGTAGAGGAGAGAAACAGAGAAGGAGAATTTTAATAAGATAGGGGAGCGATAAATATTATAAGGAAACATAGCAAAGATTAGAGAAAGAGAGGAGGGGAGGTGTAGTAGATAATGAGAAAGGGAGAAAAGAACATTGATAGGAGGGGAAAGATACCCAAAAGAAAAAAGAAAAAGGAAATGATAGAGAAAGAGATAAGGAGAAACTAAAATAGCATAAGGAAGATATATAGAAGAGGAGAAATTATATGGAAAGGGAAGAGAAGGAGAGATGTAACATAGACACAGAGAGGGAGGAAAGAACATGAATAGCCTTGAGTCAAGGTGAAGAGAAAACAAGAGGAATGGGGAGAGAAAGAGAAAAGGGGAGAAAAAAAGAGGCAAGGGGAGAAAAAGAGGAAAGGAGAGAAAAAGAGAAAAGGACAGAAAACGAGGAAATAGAGAGAGAAAAGAAGGGAGAAAGCAAAGAAGAGGGGATAGAAGGAAGTCAGTCTAGGGAAACCATTCAATGCAAAACAAGAGAAAAGATAAGAGAATGAGGGAAGGAAGGGAAAGGAGAGGGGAGATTAAGGAATAGCATGTTATGCATGGTTTTTTCTAGATCCAAGGAATGAATCAGGTATCTCAAGTCTCAGTGTTGTACAACTAAGCATTAAGGGCAGTCAACCATTTTGTCGAGGAACGTGCTCAATGTCAGAGTACGCCAGCTGTCGAAGCCAACTATCCTCAAGCTACCCACCTACTATGGCAATCTTTTGTGGGATCTCGAGAAACTAATCAGTAGCCATGTGATGGAAGCCAAGTCCATGTGTTACAATATACATGATCTATATAAAAATCTTGGCATTAAGTGGTAGGAGCGGGTTAACCAAGACCAATTTTGCAATGGTACTAGACATTGATGAGCCAACTGAAGACCCAATGGCCAAAGCCTAGATGATGGATTGTCTCACCAACCCCAAGGGGCCTCTTGTAAATATTAGTGAAATTTATCCTTGGCCACCAAGGGGGCAAGGCCTTGAATCCAAGCCACCATGTTCCCCTCCCCACACTTCTACCATAGACGAGGTTGGGTCATCCCAACAACTGCTGGTCCATCCTCGACCTCCCCTCCATCAAGTGCATCATAGACGACCATGAGGCTTTGACACTGGAGCGCTTTCAAGCAATGGCTCATCCTTGCTAGTCCTTGAGGACACGGCCAATGTATTCGAGGCAAGGTGTTAGCCCTCAAGCTAGGCTAATGTGTGGTCAACTGAGTGTCAACATCGGTTGGAAGCATCAGCCAAGCACCAATTTTGTAGAGGAGCTACAGATGATCACACTATCACGATCAAATAGAAGATGGAGGTCAGCAAACTGAGAAAACTGAATGTGTATTATAGTTAAATTTTTCTATAGTGCAATCCTTTTAAAAGCATCCTTTTCTAAATTTTTCTATAGTGAAATCCTTTTGAGAGCATTCAATTGACACTTCAAAAGCCAATTTACAAAGTTTGTAAATTGATGGTATAGCATCATCATATGCATTATATTATGTAGATGCATATTCAAGAGTCCATTAAGGACCCTTTTCTCCCATCCTCCCCTTGTGGCTCTAGAGGGCTAACCTCACTAGGTTAGAATGTTGCCGCTAGGTTCTAACCTCTCCTCTAGGCTATAGGCAATTTTTGTTGCTTACCCACTATGGATGAGCTATTGAAGCCCCTTGACTGCAGCTAACTAAATTAGAAGTTATATAACTTTATACACTCCTAGCTCTCTCTTTCTCTTTCACTATCATGACCCTCAATGTTACAAGATCTTATGGGTGTGGAGACCTACAATATCCATATAACATATTATGCATCTATTGATACTTGAATCTAAGGCCTTGTAGAGACATGCAAGGACTTTATCCAACTAGGGTACATCCTCAAGTATGCCCATAGTGGTGACTTAGGGTCGTAGTAGCAAGTGTGAGGAAGTAGAATGGGAGTGGCGAAACGTGGTCCCATCCTTATTCACATGTATTTTTATCCTACTATGTGCTAAGAGTTGAAAGAACTAGGGATGGGTTAGGTAGGAAAGGAGAAGAGACAGGGTATCATTTCATGAAGGCACATGTCATTATTCCATGCTTCCAATTCCTAAAAAAGGGGATCCCAATTTGGCTCCCATGTTCAAGTGGAAGAAAAATGGTTGTTTCTATCCTAAACCCATCCTTAACTGCTTTGTTTAGGATGGGAGTAATGATGACACATAGATTCAGATGATGCTAGCTCCATCAATGTAATAAGGCCCTTATTAAGGTCTCTTGCTTTCTTTGGCCTCAAAATATCATGAAGAGGTTGATGTGTCTTCAAACAAGGCATACGTAAGTACGAGACCTACAATCTAGCATCATGAAGATTTTGTGTTGTACATGCACCCACAGCTAGAGCTTGTTGCTTCAAGGCGTGGACCTTCTTGTACACTGGAATTTTCCTTCGCCTTGTTGCTAGCATTTTATATCTAAATGATTAACTACCTATTTCCACACCATGGTGAATGGGGGACGAGCATTTTTCGAGCGAAATCTTCCGAGCATCCGAGCGAAGGAAAAAAAAAGCTTCCAACTATGCAAAAATATGACAAAAATGGATCAGAAGAAAATATAGTTTCACTTAGAAATATGAAAAGTATTATAGGAATGCCTATTTTATACACGAATATTTATGTGAATCTTTGGGAATGGTGAGAACATAATGGGATGGCTTTTGAAGAAACCCACATGTAGAGTAGACTTCTCTATGAAAATTCCCTTATGATCCTTCTTACAACTTTTTACTTAATAGGGGGTGACATTGAAAAACCTCTCTCACCCTATCTTCATGAAAGGGTTTCTCTAAAGAAAACTCATTGAAGCAAGCCATCAAGGTAGTTTCGCCAGCGAAACCCCTTTGAACAAGGTCTTTCAAGGTAGTTTCGCTGGCGAAACTACCTTGGACAGCACTTTTAAAAGTGACATAACTTTCACATCCAATGTCCAAATATAGTCATTCAGCCACTCAAATTGATCGGAAAACCCCATTTGAGCACATCTATGGGGTTATATTTTGGAAAACCTTGCATATATAGTATTAAATATTACATGTATTTTATGAGAGTGATATATAAGCCCAAGTTAATACTTATTGACAGTAATTTAAACTTCTGTAGAAACATGTCCATAAATATATTGTTATTAATACTATAAAAACACTTGAAAGATATTGCCATATAATATAAATGTGTTTAATAAGTAATTATTTATGTATAATATTATTATGTTGAGAGTGATTATGAGGGACATTTCTTAAATGAATTATTTTTCAATACTTTTTTAAGGTAATAACAAGGGTACAAAGGGATGTCTATGAATAAGAAGATTTATGTTATGTAAAAATGAATGAGTGACTAGTTTGTATATTTTTATGATAAAGGGATCTAGTTCTAATGAAAATAAAAGTGTAAAAACCATGTTTCCTAAAGAAATACTATTTTTAAAATCTCTTGAAAAACACGCTTGTATAAATTTGCTCATAGGTTTTTGCTCGTAAAATTGATGCATCCCATGGTGAATGCACCACCCCAATTCCTCTTAATGCCACTGGTGGCAGTGGGGTTGCCAACCTGCCACGCACCTTGAAAGCTCACATGCCAAATTCAAAAAATGGTGGTTTGCTCTTTGATCTTTTCCAGGAGATCTTCTTATACCTTTTCTCTATGCGCAACACCATGTAGATGATGGTTGCTTTAGTTGCTTTCCCCTCCATCACAAGGCTTCAACTGTGCTCGCCCTAGTTTTGTCTATCGCTCTCTCTCACCTTGTTTTCTCTATCGCTCTTGCTGTGCCCACCCTGGTTTTTAATATTTATCTCTCTCTAATCTTTTCCTAGAGCTCTTTTGATGCCCTTTTTTTATGCATAACACCACGTAGATGAGGACCGCTTCAGCTATTTTTCCCTCCATTACAAGGCTTTTCGTGCTTGCCCTGGTTTTGTTTATCTCTCTCTCTCACCTTCCCTTTCCTACCTTGTTTCTCTCTGACCTTTTCATGCTCGTCGTGGTTTTGTCTATCTCTCTCTCTCACCTTCCCTTGCCCGCCTTGTTTTCTTTATGTGCTCGGTCGCCCTGGTTTTGTCTCTCTCTCTCTCACTCTCACCTTCCCTTGTCTACATTGTTTCTTTCTTACCTTTACCCCAACTCCCTTCCATCGCAATTCCACTCTCTTCCAAAGACATCACTTGGAGCTTCAAGCTCTGCCAAGGGGAAATGGGCCAAGTGGCTTTTGTGAGTTTATCAACTTGTCTCTCAAGTACTCTTTTGGCTGATTGAGTGAGAAATAGCAACCATCTATAATAGACTCCTGGGTCAAACTTTGCTTGGGTGTAGCCAATCGTGGAACTATTTTTAGGGCCATTTTGGGGTCGCGACGCGATGCCTTGGTGGGTGAGATTTTGAATTTTCCATGGACCCCACTATCATCGAAAGTTTTCCCGACATCATGATTGCCACACTGGCATAATAACGAGAAACAATCTCATCATTGTCAACAATGCAGAGCTCGACACAAGGCACTACATGCACTTACTCATGAGCACAGAGATTGTTGCTCTGCCCTCCTTCGCACTGCATAATCTCTGGTCTAACTAAATCACAGCTTTTTCTTTGCCACTTGTCATTGCGCAACTTTGCCATCTATCACTATGCAACACAATCTTTTGTTGCATTGACCATCGTGCTGGTTCGAGCAATGATGATGGCATGGAGCGACCACCACGTCGGCCTATCTACATCACACAACTTTTGCCCTGCCTCTGCCCTGCCACCTCTCATTACATAGCTTTGCCATCTATTGCTATGCAACACAATCTTTTGTTGCAGTGACCACCGTGCTGATTCAAGCAATGATGTTGGCATGGAGAGACCATCACATTGGCATGAAGACCATCGTGGCATGTCAATCCTTAAAGGGGATCCCTCAAGGTCCATATCCGCAACCAATGTTCTAGTTGTTGGAGCTATTTTATCTCTAAACCAAGCAAAAATAGTCTTATTTTGGAGCTAATTTGGTCCTACCAGTCCTTGTGCAACAATTTTTCAACCACCGCACTAGTTCTTGGACCTATTTTAGTTCCAAGATAAGGAAAATATAGACATTTGCAATTTATGAAAGTTTCCTTGCAACCACCATGCTGGTTATTGGAGTTATTATAGTTCAAAACCAAAGAAAATATACTCCTATTTTGAAACTACTTTAGTCCTACTATCCTTGTGCAACAATTTCTGCTAGTTGTTGGAGCTATTTTAGTTCCAAGCTAAGGAAAATGTAGTCCTATTTTAGAGTTATTTTAGTCCTTCTGTAACAACAAAAATTTAGTCCTATTTTAGTGCTATTTTAGCTCCAAGCTAAGGAAAATTTAGTCCTATTTTAGAGCTATTTTAGTACTTCTACAACAATTGCTTGTGCATCAATCGCACCGGTTGCACTGGTTATAGTAAATCCTAAATGAGGGCATTTGTGAACCATTTTCACTATAGTCACAATAATTGTTTCAAAAATTTCTTGTGCAATGATCTCTATGGTTGCATTAAAATATAGACAAGGGTAGAAATATGCCATTTGTGCTTCTTTAGAGCCACTTTCACTACCAAAGTAGCAGCAACAATAGTTTTTGTGATAATCATACTACATTGAAATTGAAACATAAGAAATTACATTCGATAGTTTTTGTGATAATAGTATTACATAAAAATTGAAACAAAATAAATTACATCCAAAGAAAATATTTAAAAAAAGAGATTACATCCAAAGATGCTAGCACTTTGTCTTTGTGACACTTCTTTAAACACTTTTAGCACTTGTCAACACCATCGCTATGGCAGGACCTGGTGTCACTTTTTGTGATAATAGTATTAGATAGAAATTGAAACAAAAAAAATTACATTTGAAGAAAACATTTAACAAAAGATATTACATCCAAAGATTTTAGCACTTTGTCTTTGTGAAACTTCTTTAAGCACTTTTAGCACTTGTCAACACCACCGCTGTGGTGGGACCTAGTGTCACTTTTTGCCCTTATTAGCACATTCTTACACTTTTGACTTGGTGCCTCATATGCAAGGGACAATACAAGCACCTCATAGTTAGCACATTCTTACACTTTTGACCCGGAACTCCTCATATGTAGGGGACAATATGAGCACCTCATAATTAAACATAACCTTCTTCATAGCAACTTTCTTCAAGGCACTAGGAGAGAGAACTCAACTGGGTGGTGAGCTCCCTATAATAAAGCACAACCTTTAATAGTGGGTAGGAGAACTCAATCTTGTGGTGAGCTCTAGCACACTGATGCGCTCAGTGTTTTGGAGCTCATCACTAGGTTGACTTCTCCTCCCCCAGTGCCAAAGATTGTGCACAATTACGAGCCGGCTCTCCACCAAGTTGAGTTCTCTCTGAGTTCCTGATGAAAGAACGATGATCTGTTGCCAGGTTGAGTTCTCCTCTCCCCTACCCATGGATAGGGATAGAAAAGGCCTCATGTGCTCAGGCTCTTTACCACTATAGGCTGGTCTCCACCTCTTCATGGTGGCGGTCACGAAACATGGCACCAATACCAGCTTGTTTACCACCATCGAGCTTACTAACTAGAAGAAGGACACAATGTTGAAAAAACCTTAGCTACTTGAACATGGATATGGCTAGTGTAGTGTTTCAGGATGGAGAGAACCAAGGCAAACAAGGGATCCCATGACTTGGGCAGCATTATGAAGGGGCATTGAGGTTGCAGCAAAAGATTCATCATAGGAGTGGAAGGGGGCTTGGAGAGCATGGAAGGGGGTAGGAGAGGGATTTTTCTGGGTGTGGTGAATTGTTTCTCTACCCTTAAGTCCTTTATATAGCTAGACTTGCCACCCTCCCACCCCTAAACCCTTTGTTTCTTATGTCAGCTTCTATGATTCTGGATGCCTATCACTGCTAAGAGCACATAATCCACCTGCTAGATTTTGTTGGTAGCCCATCCTAGCATAGGCAGTCCTATACATGATCGTCTAGACATGACGTGTGACTAGATGGTTTCCATGGGTGAATTTCTCGGTCATCAAAGCCAAGATCATAATAATTCAATGGGATGAGGGGGGAGGAGCAGTGGCACAAGCACCCAGCTTGCTGGTAGCCTAGCCCACCATAGGCAGTCATATACATCATTGTCTAGCCACAATGATGTGCAATTAGATGGTTGTCATGGGAGAATTTCATGGTCATCAAAAAATTCTAATAGTATGATATGTTCTGATAGTCTAACTCTAGCTTAATGCTAATTTGAGCATGTGAATTAGATGGTCCCTCATGCAAAGTCATTGTTATTACAGTAGTATGACTCCAATTCAATACTAATCTGAGCCTGTGAACTAGATGGCCCCTCATGCAAAGTCATTATTATTACAGTCAATTGCCTTAAAGAAAGGCAAGATCAAAACAAGACATCAAATTAGCATTAAGTCGGTTCATCAGACTGTAATAACAATAGCTCTCAGTCATAAGAACGAGAACTATTGTTATTACAGTATAATGAACCGACTCAATGCTAATCTAATCTTGTGAACTAGATGGTCCCCCATGCAAAGTCATTGTTATTATAGTCTGCTTTCGTCTCAATGCTAATCTGATCCTGTGAATTAGATGATCCCTCATGCACAATTAACTTTTGATTTGTAACTCAAATTTATGGGCTCTTTTTTTGTTGTGAAGCTAAAGTTCATCTCTACAACTCTTTGGAAGAGGTCATGGCCCAAATCCATATTGGGGGGGGTCGCAAGCTCAAAACATGAGAGGCGACTTGTTTTTTATGTTGAGAGAGGTGTTAGAGAGCAATTGCATTTGAGAAGCACAGGAAGTTTGTGAGTGTCCTATGTTTGAGACAAATGTAGTGCTCATACTTTGCACCACACCAAAGTTTTCCTTGTATATGAGAGCCTCATGTGATGGTGTTTGTTATTTGCAAAAGCAGTGGGTTGTAAGTGTCATGTTTGTTGCAAGGAGTGTTCATGAAATATATGACTTGCAAACTTTTTTTTAAGTGTTGATGTGTGTTTGTGTATTAGAGGCCTACCTTAAAGGTCACCTATGGTCCCTCAATTTCTCTTATCAACGTCTAAAAAATCTAATGATTGAGAGATCATTGGATGCATCGGATGTCATGATTGCAAGACTAGAAGGACCAAAGGAACAACTGCATGTCCTAGAGGAGCTGGCTATATGGTACAGAATCTTAGAGTGTGCCTTTGAGACTGCCATGATTAGTACAGGAACTAAATATGGAGGGAGAAGACTTGCAAGGTGTAAGGATTTCAAGGAAAAAGTAGAAGCGAAAGGAGTAAGTAGGAGAGGACACAAGGCTCACAAGAGTGTGTCTCTAATTCTATTCACCTCAATGGAGGGATGCAAGGCTTGCAGGGTACTAGAAGGCTTGTGAGATGCAAGGATTGTAGGGAGAATGGTTGCAAGGAGAAAAAGTAGAAGTGAAAGGAGTAAGTAGGAGAGGACACAAGGCACACAAGGAGAGTGTGTCTCCAGTTCTATCCACCCCAGTGAAGGGATGTAAGGCTTGCAGGGTTTTAGAAAGCTTGTGAGATGCAAGGAGGATTGTAGGGAGAATGCTTGCAAGGTGCAAAGGGATTTGATCATACATCTCTAATTCTACCCATAGTGGTGGAGGAAATTGGCACAACCATTGAGCTTGCATGAAGGCCACATAAATTGTCTTAGTTAGAGGGGTCAGGACATGGACACTTATAGTAATGATGGTGGAAATTGGCCACTATTTAGGCATTCAGTAGGCTTAATTGGGACTTGCACAGTTATAATAATGACGATGGAAATCTCCGACCATGTTGGGGCTACCAATCACTACTAGTTAGTGATCACATGTATTACTTCTAACTATTCCCACTAGTAAAGCCAATTCATGAACATTAGTTTTAGTCAAGATCCTTGCTACTTATGTTATCTTCAACTTCTCAGTCATAGATTTACTAAATTTCACACTAGAGACAATTGGCCACCATGTTGTAATCCAATAGGATTAATTGGGGTGTGGATGCTTATAATAATAATGGTGCAGATCGACCACCATGGAGGCAAATATGATCACTAGTTAGTGATCATATGCATGACTTCTAACTATTCCCACTAGTAGAACCAGTTAGTGAGAACCAATTTTAGTTAGGACCCTTGTAACTCGGAGATTTGGTTATGTGACATAACATAATGGTAGTTAGGAACATGTGGAGCAGATAGCACCATCTATGTGAAATGATGGTGTGGCAGGATTAAGTGTGGACCCTCATATTAGGATTGAGTGTGGAACTTTAGATTTTGATTAGGATTAAGTGTGATGACTTAGTTTCACTACTTTTTAGCCACGAAGCTTGAATCCACTTAAATAGCCATCGAGCTCCTACAACCACCTGGCTTGCATCATTGGACAACCATCTAATACCAATGCTATTACTAATGAAGTCTACAACATGCTACAAAGGGGTTTGAGTCTTTTCCCTTGCCCCATTCAAAACAAAGTGCCATATTAGAAAATTTTTCTTATAGTTCCCCTTAGTTATGGACACAATTGCTCATCAGCTCATCAGGGTAGTTGGACGAGCAGCGAGCACTGGCTATTTAAGGTCCATGCCACCTCATCCACTTCACACTACACCTCATCCAGTTCACACTACTACACCCTCATTGTCTGAAATCACCCTCATTGACTTCACACTACTCTACCCTCATCGACTTCCACTACTTCACCCTTGTCTCCTACTCAACTCTCCTACTACACCTCCTGCTCCACCCCTAGATCCACCAAGTATTATACCTGCCTACAACTTATTCCTTTCTTGTTTCTAGTGTCTCTAAAGTGGTGGTTCTCCCCTGATCATCGAGTGGCCAATATGTTTCAAGACCTTAGTTGATCAAGCAATCTACCGATTCAATCTATGTGAGATCCCTGTTTGAGTCATATAGGGATGAAGTTTTTTATGGATTATATATGGTCCACATTCGAAATTGGATCAGACCATGAAATTTATCTTGTAAAATTTTTATTAATGTTAGGAAATCGCTTGAGTTGAAAGTTGTACTTAGAAAAGTTGATAGCTCACTAATTGAGTAGAGCATTTCTTGCTAAGCTGAGCTTTCTTGTATCAATAGAACACCACCTTTTTGTAATATAAGCTTGTTAATACATATAAACTTATTATGAATTTCGGTCTTATGAATCCCTATTAAGATTTATGATTTCCCTTAACGTCTTTAGTATTGGCCTTACTTTAAGGGATTCAAAAAAAAATTTGCATGGATCTGGTTGGTGGGCTAGATCATGCCACTACACCTGTAGTTTAATTTTAACCACATCATGGTGGCTGCATACCAGCGAGCATGGTGGTTGCAATAGGTCTTATGAATACAAGCTTTTTAGTATATATATAAACTTGTTATGAATTTGGTATTGGAAATATTTGAAAAATCTCGATATTGATTTTAGGATTTCCCTTATTGTCTTTAGGATTGGCCTTAACTTAAGGCCTTTGAAAAATATTTTGCATGGATAGTTGGCTAGTTACAACCATCTTGGTGGGCGCACTCAACCATTGCAGTGGTTGTTGTGGGCCACTACACCTATAGTATGATTTTAGCCATTGGAGTGGTTTCTTGCAGTGCCACATGTTCCACATCACCAATCAGCATGGAAGTTGAAGTAGGTCTTATAAATACAAGCTTGTTAATATATACAAACTTGTTATGAATTTAGTTCTGATGAATTACGGTCTTACAAATATTGATCTTATTAGGAAAATCTTGCTATTTATATGGATACAATCCCAATTAAAGATTTAGGATTTCCCTTAATGTCTTTAGGATTAGCCTTACATTAAGGGCTTAAAAAATGGTTTTGAATGGATCGGTTTTTCAGTTGGCTGGTTATAGCCATTGCAGTGGTTGGATTTACCATTACGGTGCTTGTTGTGGGCTAAAGGGCCTATTAGCCAGCTCAATTGTTGCATGCAACGCCACTTGTTCTACATCACTAGCCATCTGCATGGCAGTTGTAGTAGGATTGACATGGCCGTGCCAATGGTCTACCAAGCATGGTGGTCGACACGGTCTACCAAGAATCCTATCCATGGAGAGCTAGTAGCATATGTAGGTAAATAGTGTGTCATGCACGTTGAATGCAACAAATTTCAACTTACAATCTATCAAAATTGTTAAGGATGGTGTAAATTTCATCATACAATATAAAACATAGGATCAAACCCTAAGGGGTTCATGTATATATTCATGCTTGTGCTCAAATTACATAGTACATACTGCATATTGTATAGTGTGTAGTTACTATCTTGTGCACTCCACTATCTTCCTCTGTCCCTAGAACATAACATCAAAGCCACCTATGCTCTATCCATTATGAGAGACTAGAATTTCTTGCTCCATCAAGAAATAAACCCTTGATTCCATCAAGTCACAAGCTCATTGGCATCTTCATCTCTCGTTTACGTCTTCTTATATAGCTCATATACCTCAAAGACTCCCTCCAACAACATGAAATCTACAAGGGACGACATCGCCTCCTTAATCAAGCGACTATCAACTTTGGCAAGAAGGCTCCAGTGCCTCAACCACCTACTCACAATGCCCAGCACAACAAGCTTCTCCAACAGCTCCTGCAGCTCCAGCTTTAATGGCCAAACATAATGAGTCACCATCAACGAATATTCGGACCTCCAACATGCTTCAATCAAACATGACTAACACTCCAATATAGAGGCTCCTCCACAATGACTCATGTGGCTTGGTTGATGAAATGGCATGTCCACCTCCAGCGTCTCCATGGTGTTCTTTCTTATCAAAGGTTTGAAAGGTTTCTTTTTATGTATGAGTTGTTCTCCTAGAGGGAAAGGTAGATTTCTATAATGTCCCATGAGGTTCTATTCTAAGGTTCATTTTTTATGAGAATTTTGTAAGGTTCTTCTTGTGAGATATTGAGGTTTGAGAGAAACCTTATTGTCTTCCACCTTGAGCACGTTTTTTTACCTCTTTTGCAATTCCATTCAAACTAAGAGAAGGAAATCATTCCATTCATAGTATCTTTACAAGAAAAGATAGTATGTAACTACTACTCTAGAGAAAGTTACAAAGATTGCCTTAATAGACTACTTCAAGACAAGTTCATAGCAATAATGTAGACTATGAACTAAGTAACGAGCCATAGACAAAGTAGGTGTGATAACCTACGTTCAATAGTCTACATGGGCAAAGAGCCTGCAAAGAGTCATCAAGAAAAGTAGCATCCTACAACAAATGGAAGACTACATCAATGCATCCAATGGACAAAGGCACCTACAAAACACACAGAGATAGTACTGTATGGCGAGAACTCAATACCAATGACTACCCAATAGCATTCCTATCTACAACAAGGCCATCCCCTTACAATGGAATTCAATAGTACAACTCAACAAAGATAGTGTGACTAAAGTTAAAAACCAAACAAAAAGTTGAAGGAACAACAGAATGACTCAACATCAATGATTGCAATAGCTCCTACTCAAGATGTAGAATAGAGCACTGAGACTTAAATACAATGACTTTGCAACGTTGACCAATGCCCACACTTCAACTTCTTCCAATTCTATCTCTTTCTCACCAAAGTATCATTTTCATATTTAAAATTTCTTTAGTTTATTATTTCTTTATACTTAAAGAACAAAGAGGCTTGTTGGCATATTTTCACATGGTACATAGGGTTAGATCACAATTAAATTTGGTCAACTCAATTTAGGTTATGACTTGTTAATGGTTTGCACAATGATATGTGATAGCATAGCATGTAGCAGATAGGCTTATCTACAAGGTACGTGTTTGTAAGCCACATCATCTATGCCACATTGTCACTATAGTCCAATTAGATTATCAACTTAGAATATAGCCACATCATCAAGCCTACCATGCCAACAATCCATTAACCATCCCATGTCATCATACCACATCAACATGCTATGTTAGTGCCACCCAACCACATAATCCCACATATGCATATTTTTGTAAACAAAATGTGAACACATATTGTCATATCATTATTTTTTACCACTCCTTGGACAAAATTTGGCACGAATTTCAAATGTCCATAGCTTTTGGTCATGAAGACATTTTGCAAGGGTTGAGCACATTCAATGTACATTATAAATTTTTTATAACTCAAAATCATTCAATCCTCTTCATCAAAACCACCTGTTAATTCATTGCAACAAACCAGCACATCAAATTAATGAAATCAAATAAAATTTCCTTACATTTTATGCTTTGACATGTACTTTAACTATAGAGTAGCATACCTATAGAGGAGATTGGACTCCACCAATCCAAGTACAAACTTTGGCATGAATTTTAAATGTGCATAGCTTTTGCCCCTGAAGAAATTTTGCAAGGGTTGAGCACATTAGATCTACATTATAAATTTATTATAACTCAAAATCATTCAATCCTCTTCATCAAAACTGCATCTTAATTCATTGCAACAAACCAACACATCAAATTAATGAAGTAAAAGAATTTTTTCCTACATTTTATGCTTTGACATGTAGGTTAGCTATAGAGTAGCATATCTATAGAGGAAATTGGACTCAACCAATCCAAGAGAGCCATTGCCTATATCACCCACCAATTAAATAATTAGTTCCACAAAACATTAATCCATTGAGTTCTATTATTAATGTTCAAACCCATACATTTGAAATACATAGGTCATCTCATCAATGTGTTTTGGCAAGTGATATTCCTTGGATTCAAAATAGTTGCATATATCTTACCCACACATGCCACCCATGTAAAGTCACATTTTTTTATTGTGTTTTGGCATTGGTCTCAACATACATACATCAACCTTGTATATCCTCTTGGCTATTCTTAACACATTTTTGTCATCATTTTACTAAAAGCTTTATCTTTGGCACATAATTGTTCTTCCACCATGACTTGGTTCATAAACTTCATTATTACTTCTCTCACATCCACACAGCTAGCTCATTCTACAAGATACTTTTGGGGAGGAAATATCAGAGTATTGTTGATTGAAAATTTTAGTGTAAGCCCCAGAATGGTAATTTAAAGCATAAGCCCCATAGTGGTATCTCCTTGCAATGTTCTCATGCATAGATACGAGTCTTGGCAATACACGAGTAAGTCTCTAGCATATAGCACTAAGCAATCTATAGCATGGAGTTATTCATAGTTAGATCATCCTGCTCAATTATCCAATCATGACTATAGATGAGATCTATAATTGGAAAGCAAACCTACTTCAACCATTTGTTATAAAAGGGTGTGTACCAATATACAACTCCAATTCGCACCTCATTGTTCTTGAAATAATGTAACTGGATGCATCATATACTAGCATGGATCAGCCTCTATACTTTGATCATGCACATTTGTGGCTAATCCCCTAGTATGAGGCACACAATCTACATTAGCACATATTGATTCTAGTGATATATAGCCATTTAATATATGCCACATGCATCTGACTCCATCTATTGCCACACCAAATGATGCAAATACACAACAATAATTTAGTAGCAGTGACCATGCTAACTTTTAGCAAGTAAGTCCTAAAAAATACAAGGCTCATACATTTCTAACAGCAAAGTAAAGATACATACCTTGATGCATCCAACTCCTCAGGTGATTCTAGCATCCATCACTCATGCTTCCACCCCTAAAATGGAGCATATCATGTCCCTAGACAAAGTATCTAGCACTAGTTTAGATCAAGACGTTAGCTTCTAGGACAATACACCATTGGTTCAGTTATGCCACATTCCACTACACTAGTTGGATTTAGCTAGCTTTGTGACTCTAGATCAGTAAATCACTCCTTAGCATGAGGACATTCATGTATTAGTGCAATCCTACCCTAGTGTAGAGGATGTTATCAAGTTTTTCCATAAATCAACATAGGGAATCTCAATGTTCTAGAATGTATTTATGTCTATATTATATAGTCCATACTTGATGAATATTAGTGGTTATATCCAAGACTACAAATCTATCTTAACAACAGCAACATTCAATAGCCCGTATGCATCAAGTGTAGTCTATGCTTGTAGCTCTTTAGACTATAATCTCCAGTACAATATTATGATAGATGCTACATCCAAACAAAAATTTAGCCATTCACACAAGAGATCACTTTCAATTCATAACACATGAGCATATAGGTCTCACAAGCTGCAATTTCTTATCGACTACTATGGGGCTAGTCAATTGAGCATATTATAATACTTGCTCCTTCATCCCTATCTTATCTAGATCCCTTATATCACTTTATTCACATTAAATATGAAATCTTATTTGATCTTGCATAATATGACAAAGATTACTCTACTACATCATACTTGATGCGATGGTGTCACCTTAGTTCTTTTGGCATGGTGACACTTTGTGAAAACCTCTTGGATTATCTCTTCTTACTTGTATCAATCAGTTGCACATTAATATGGAATCCCCAAGGAATTATGTTGTGCATTAATATGGAATCCCCAAGGAATTATGCCATATCATATTTGACACCTTTAGCGTGCTATCATACACTCAATATCTCATGCAGTCATCATTTGATCAACTAGTCTTTAATCCTAGAGGACTTCATGAATTTCCTTCCGCTGTCCTTTGAACATTTCTTTTTTGTTTTTTTGTAAAAAACTAAAGGATTATATAAAAAATTAAGAAGGGGACATACACATTATGTATAGGGTCTAAGTTGTCTTATTATATAGACTTTTTGAAGTGTAGTGACTGCATGCACATGCATGCACACTACTCTAATTTTTTTTTCCTTTCATTTTCTAATTTCAGTTGCTATCATATGCACCCAAAGAGCTTGTACATGCACACATTATTTACCCAATGAAATTTAAGAGGGGTGGGTAGTTAGGGTATAGTTAAACAGGGGTTTAAAGGATGGTGCAAATTGACCATACCATATGTGGAATAGGGTCAAAATCTAACCCTTACCTTAAGGGGTTTAGGTATATGTAGTTTGTGCTTATCTTTAATATGACATAGTGCATGTGCATAGTGTACACTATACAATTATCTATCTTATGTGCACCAATTCTCGCTACACCCCTTGATCCTCCAATGGAATACCTTGTCAAAGTTCCAATAAACACCCACAACATACAATGCATCAAGTGTAGGTTCCCACACCTCGCCCCATAGCCATGCACAGGCCAAAGCATCCAAAAGTCCCTAGGTGGATTACTTGATGGCCCCATACATTCACACAGTTTATACTAGGTCGCACACATTTACATTCATATCATAGAGGACAAGACATTAAGAACTCTACAATAGCGTAGACTTAATAAGGACTGAGACATGATGTCCATTGCCTACCAATCTAAGAATCCATTGTTCCCCTTTGAACAAAAATTCCTTTTACCTAATGCTACTATCATTATGCTAATTTTAAAAGCAATGCCCGTTTTAAAAGAAAATTTCCTTGTGACAGGTATGATTGTCTAGTTTATTGGGAGTTTACTTGGTGGAAAGGATTGCTATTGAGAATAGGCCCCAATTTTTAAGAGCTTCATTCCATTTATGGAAGAACAATGCAGACTTGATACATGGCATTGCCTCCCAATCTGAGAATCCATCATTCTGCTTTGAACAAAAAGCCCCTTTGTGTAATGTCGCTATCACTATGGTAATTGTAAAAGCAAGTTTCCTTTTGACAAGTATGGTCTAGTTTTCTTGGTATAAGGGATTGATATTGAGAATAGGCCCTAATGTTTAAGAGATTCATTCCATTTAAATATGACAATCATACATAGTTCATATGGTCTTCTATATAGAAGCATTGTGCTATAAACATTGAAATGTAAGCTTTACATTTTCCTTTCAATTTGAAATGTCTAGAGGCTTTCATCCTTCCCCTTTAATTATATTTCTCTTGACTATTTGAAATGTTTGAATGGATACATTTATTCTATTCTTATGAAAAAATCACAATCAGGCTTGAGAATCTCATTCCTTGAGCTAGTATCTCATGGTTTGTTTTGCCTACAAAGAAAGCTTTTTGCCACCTTGCAAGCTCTAGGTTTTGGACCCAAGATAAGAAATGTTTCTCCATACTAACGATAAATCTCATTAATGGTATCCTAATTAAGTAGATGTTTTGCAAAAATAAACTTGTCTCAAATTTTCAAAATAAAACATGACTTGATCTAGAGAAAAGTAAGAAGAAAACAAAAATCGAACATGCTATAGCCAACATTCCTACAATAGTAGAAGATAGTATATAGAAACTAGCCCAAGAAACACATATTGCACATATTGCTTAATTCAAATCTCATTCCTTTCCTGTTTGCACACAGTTATAGATATACAAACCTATGCAATGAGCTACCCATTCTCAAGCTACTCATGGATTGTATGATGGGGCCATGGGTTGGTATTAAGCCCATCAATGAGCCCATAAGTGGGGTAGACTATTGGACCAGATTTAGGATGCCCATGATAGGTTCTTATATAGAATACAATGAACACAGCCCACTTCTTCATTGAGCTAGGACTTCAAATACTATTTATGTACTAAAGTCTATACCTAGATAAACATAAAGTCTTATTCATTGAGCTAGGACTTCAAACACTATCTTATGTACTAAAGTCTATAACTAGATAAATAGTGGCATCTATCTCGATAACACCACCTAAGATGTGAGATATGGCTTTGGGCTATGTGCATAGAGTGGGGAAAAACCTTAGTAAACATCTAGATACTAGGATGGATCTATTATTTTTACGTATGCTTGGTATGGCTTTTGGCCTCATCGGGACAAGATGGGGACATTAATTTTAGAAAAATAAAATATTTATCAGCTCAATATCATCTAATTTTCAATTAAGAGCTTGAGGGCCCAAATGAAATTCAATGTTAACATGCTCTTACACTAACCTTCGCCTCATCACTACTATGGGGCCATACAAAATGGGAGGCCCACAAGGCCTTTTTAGCCTACTCTACAAGCTTACCCTATGGGAAATGGTATCTTTGAATGTAAAAATCTCATGTTTTTTCATAGGTTAACTTTTTAAGGGGTTGAACGGACTACAGTGGCAATATGTCCTTGTGCCAATCTCCATTTTTTATTGACAATAATGGCCAATTTCCAAAGAGTGGCAAAGATTTTACTTGGTCTTTATCTTTAAGGACTAAATTTTGCAGGTTTAAAGAGGGTTTAAATAAGGTGGAAAAACCACTATTGAACCTACTTTCAATTAATCTTTTAATAAAATGAAGGGTATGTGAAGATAGTGGGAGAGAAGGAAGGAGTCTCACTTGTGGCTTTCTCACATACACAATGGGGGAATACACACGAAGGTGGAGGCTGAAAACAGTTTTCCTCTTCTTAGTTGTGAAAGCCAAAAGAACTCTAGTATAAAGAAATAGAAGAACCCTATATGTGGGTCTCAAACCAAACTTAGCTAACTAAGATGGCATACTAATTGAGCCACGAACTAGAGTACATAAGGATAGCTGTCATCCAGCTATTATTCATGAGCGGTGTACCAACCGCATGTGCAGCTAACAAGTCGGTGACATAAATGCACAATGGTCACCCTGGCATATCACGAGTGAGCTCAATATCTCAACACTCCCCCTCGAGCTCAATCCCAATTCCTGCACACCAAGTAGGTCTCTGAACTTGCATAGCTTCTTTGCGCCCAATGCCTTCGTGAATATGTCAGCTACCTGATCCTCTGTGTTGACATAAACTAGATCAATAAGACCTAGTAAAGCCTTCTCTTGCACATAGTGATAATGCACCTCAATGTGCTTTGTTCTAGCATGATAGACTGGGTTATTTGCCAAGTGTATACTACTCATGTTGTCACAATAAATGACAACTGGCCCATCTGTAGACTGATGCATATCATAAAGTAGCTTATGCAACCAAGCTACCTCACATGCAGCCATTGTTGCACCCGTGTACTTAGCCTCCATGCTCGACAAGGCAACTGTAGGCTGTTTCTTGCTGCTCCAAGTGACTGCAGCACTCCCAAAAGAGAACACATATCCACTGGTAGATCGTCTATCAGAAATACTACCAGCCCAATCAGCATCAGTGTATCCATGCAACTGTATTTGAACCCCAACCTCATAAAATAGTCCATACTGCAATGTGGACTTCACATACCTAAGTATGCATCTAGCCGCATCCAAATGCGGTTTCCTTGGAGCCTGCATAAACTGACTTACCAATCCAACAGCATAGCTCAAATTTGGCCTGGTAATAGTCATATAAATCAAACTTCCTACTATGCGTCTGTACATAGTAGGGTCTTCCAGAAGCTCACCTGCATCTGCACTTAGCTTCACATTCTGCTCCAAAGGAACTGAAATAGGCTTACAGCCTATCATCCCATATTTGGACAGCATGTCCAATCCATACTGCCTCTACAAAAGTTGTATCCCACTTGGTGATCTAATCACCTCAATGCCCAAGAAATAACGCAGCTCTCTTAAATCCTTCATCTCAAACTTCTACTTCAATAGCATTTTCACATGAAGGAATATATCTTCATCATTATCACCTATGATGATCAAATCATCAACATAAATGACAAGCAGCATAATACCTTTCTCTATTTTTCTCACATAAAGTGAGAAATCTGCCTTGGAAATCTCAATAGTAACAAGATACTATCCTATCTTGTCAGACCATGCTCTAGGTGCTTGCTTCAAGCCATACAAGGCTTTCTTCAACCTGCAAACAAACTCAGGATGAACAGCATGAACATAACCTGGTGGCTGCTCCATAAAGGCCTCTTCTTGCAAATCACCATGCAAGAAGGCATTCTTTGCATCCATCTGATGTAAAGATAATCCCTTTGATGCAGCCATAGCAATGACTACTCTTACGGTTGCCATCCTTGCAACCGGACTAAGTGTTTCTTCATAATCAATGCCATATGTCTGTGCATATCCCTTGACAACTAATCTTGCCTTGTATCTGTTCACAGAACCATCTGCATTGTGCTTCACCTTATAAACCCACTTACAGCAAATTGCATTCTTGTCTTTAGGCAAAGGCACCAATTCCCATGTAGCATTTCCTTCCAAGGCATCCATTTCTTCATCCATGGCTTTCTCCCATTTTTCTTTTCCCATGGCTTGCTCAAAAGAAGTGGGTTCTGGTTCCTATATCACTTTGACCATATAGGCATAGTGAATGGCTGTAAATCCATCATATTTCAACCTATCCATAGGATACCTAGCTCTGGTAGACCTACGCAAAATACGCTCACTTCCAAGTGCTCTCAAAACATCCCTGGTCTTCCTTACTCCAGGTGTAACAACAGAAGGAATACCCAACTCATCATCAATGCTCTGTTCTGAGCCACTAGATTCACCATCCACATAAGAGTGACCTGCATTCACATCAAACATGGGCTGATCTACCTTCTCTTTTCCTTTTCGTGATACCTGCATACCACTATCTGTATTGCTTTGAGGAGATTCTCTTGATCTCAATCTACCTATCCATGGCGAAGTATGTGAACCACTGCTAGAGGACACTACAGGTCCACTAATATTTTGTGATTACTGCTGTGAATTCTGTGCAGCATTACCATTTTGTGCATCTACATCATCACACATTTACTGGTTTATACCAGCTGCTCATCTCATCAAAAACATCTATGCTCACTGTAAACTTATGAGTAGAAGGGTTATAGCATCTATACCCTTTCTGCTGCAAAGAATAACCAATAAAGATGCACTTCTCAGCTTTTGGATCCAACTTGGACCTCATTTCATCTGGCACATGAACATAGGCAATGCAACAAAAAATTTTCAAATGAGAAATATATGGTTTCCTACTAGTATACATCTCCTCTGGCGTCATGCCATGTATTGTTGCAGTGGGAGTCCTATTCATTATGTAAACTGTTGTAGCAACTGCTTCAGCCCAATAATAATCTGGTAGGTTTTTTTCATTTAGCATGGCCTGAGATACCTCTCCAATATGCTTGTTTTTCCTTTCTGTAAGTCCATTTTGCTGTGGGGTGTGACTGCATGAATATTGTTGCTTTATGCCATGCTCCTGCAGGAACCTTGCAAACTCATTTGAGAGGTACTCTTCCCCTCCATCTAACCTTAAGCATTTTATTTGCAGGCCTGTTTCTTTTTCAACCATAGCTTTAAAAGCTTTGAAATGCCCAAACACTTCACTTTTCTTTTTCATAAAATACACCCAAACTTTTCTGCTCTAGTCATCAATAAAAGTGACAAAATAATGATAGCCTCCAATAGATGCAGCTTTAGTAGTCCACACATCAGAGTGGATTAATTCCAATGGCTTCTTACTCTCTTGAACATGTCTAGGAAATGGTTTCCTTGCCTGTTTTCCAAATTGACAGGCTTCACATACCTTATGCATTTCTGCAACCTTGAATTTAGGCAATCCTGCAACAATATTTTGGGCCTGCATTGATTTAAGTCATTGTACATTAACATGACCAATGTGTTTATGCCAGATATCAATATTTGCAACTACACTGGTCCATGTGCAAACATTGCTGCACTCAATTCAGGCATGTCTGCATCCAACGTAAACATCCTACCCTTCTTCTTTTCTTTTGCTATCAAGCGACCGTTATTTTTCATATCCTCAATAAAGCATCCATGAGGATTAAATCTGACCTGCAATCCCTGCTCAACCATTTGACCAACAGAAACCAGGTTCTTGGTGATATTCGGAACATGAAATACATCAGACACATATTTCTTTTTCCCATCCTGCATAGACAAAGGAATTTTACCAATCTGCACAATAGGATGTGCAGTATCATCACCAGTCTCCACAAATCCTAGTCTTTCCATTTTCCTTGCATCCTGCATCTATTCTGCATGACCTGTCATATGGTTTGACGCACCTGAGTCAACATACCACACATCATTGCTTTCTTCTGCACTTGTCACAGAATTGGTCATGTGCTACACCATAAATAGATGCTCATTTCTGTCATCACCCTATCTACTAGAAGATGCATAATTCCCTTGTTGCAATTTTCCATTCATGATGTCATTCTACTTTTTATAGCAGTCTTTAGCCATATGACCCATTTTACCACAGTAGTAGCATTCAACATTGCTGTTTGCATTTTGGCCTCTCTGCCATCCACCATGACCTCTTTGGCTCCCCCTGCCTCTAGAGTTACCACGTCCTCCTTCGTAGGACTGGTTTTCTTGAGTTTGTTTCATATTCTGATTTCTACCATGGCCTCCAGATCGGCCTGCTCTACCTCTGCCTCTACCTCTTCCAGCATTTGAGTAGAAGACAGTTTCTTTTGAAGTTCCTCCTGAAGAAGATGCACCACCATTTCTTTGCTCTTCAAAAATTAGAAGAGCAAACAACTCCTCAAAATCAGGAAATTTTTCACAAACGGCAATGGATGTCTGGAACTGTGCATAATCCTTTCCTAGACCATTCAAGGTCATAGAAACTAAATCATCATCTTCCACTGGCGACCCAATGGAAGCAAGTGCATATGCAATTTTCTTCACCTTCATGTGGTAGTCATTGATGCTCATATTTTCTCTATGCACATTGTGCAACTCCTGCTTGAGCTGCATTTTCCTAGCTTGTGTATTTGTGCTGTACATTTTTGCCAAAGTATCCCATGCCTCCTTTGGTGTACTTGCATCCTGAATATGCACAATCATAGAATCTGAAATACTGACAGACAGCTAGTACATAACTTTTCTGGCTCTCTCATGCCATCCTTTAAATGCCTGCATTTCGTGTTGATTGGGAACATTAGGAAGAACTAGTTCTTCTTCATTTCCTGTAATGAACTCCCAATAGCCTTTTCCCATAAGGAAATTCGTCATTCTAAACTTCCATGCTTGGAAGTTGTTCTTGTCAAGCTTTTCAGTGACAATCTGTGAAAAATAATCAGACGCCATTACAGAACACTGCAAAATATTCTGTCACTGCAAAAAACACAGCTTCTGCCTCACAAGGGCAAATTTGCAAAACTGACGAAAGTGGTATTTGACCACACAGTCACTTTCTAGTGACGATTTTGTATGAATAGGCAATAAGGATGATTCTGTAACTTCCAATATCTCTGCACACAGGCATACGATGCCATTTCTACGACAACGTTTCACCGACCTGCAGAGCAGTGGTCGCACAACAAAAATAGGGCCTTTTTCTCAGTGCTTGTGGAGAACTTCCACCTCCAAAATGGGCCTCAAAATGGCCTCGAATCAGAAAAATAAAGTCACTACGAAGGGCATCTCAATCTGAGACAATGCACTCTTGCACTTTCCGGTTGTGCTACCTGTAGAGATTTGCTCCCAAACTCGAAAAAGGGTCCTCTTACCAAGACACTGCGAACTTGGTTTGCTTTCTTGAGCTCCTTACCACGAACCAGGCTCTGATACCATGTGAAGATAGTGGGAGAGAAGGAAGGAGTCTCACTTGCGGCTTTCTCACATACACAATGGGGGAATACACACGAAGGTGGAGGTTGAAAACAGTTTTCCTCTTCTTAGTTGTGAAATCCAAAAGAACTCTAGTACAAAGAAATAGAAGAGCCCTATATGTGGGTCTCAAACCAAACTCAGTTAACTAAGGTGGCATACTAATTGAGCCACGAACTAGAGTACATAAGGATAGCTGTCATCTAGCTATTATTCATGGGTGGTGTACCAACCGCATCTGCAGCTAACAAGTCGGTGACATAAATGCACAACGGTCACCCTAGCATATCACGAGTGGAGCTCGATATCTCAACAAGGTAGACAATAACAAGAAGGCTAAGCTTACTTAATATTTTAAAGTAATTAAAAACATTAATGACCTCCTTAACAAAGTTAGCTTGAGCAAAAAATTTAGAAACAAAAAATATGAAAGGTCCTTTGGTTAAAAAAACTGACGCCTTCCCCATAGTCCCATAGTAGGTCTAAGAACCAACAAAATTACACATTGTGACTTGTAAAAATGCAACCCTGGGAGTATGGGTGATGAATGGGAAAATTGTTTTTGTTCTATTTTTTGGGCATCGAAAATTATTAATGGCATGCTCGATATGTTTTCAACGAGCATTCATGACTTTTGGCCCCTCCAATTTTGTTGCACATCCTCGATTCCATCACCTTCGAGCTACTATTCTCATCTCATTTAATGTGCTACATCATCACTACTACATCCGTTATTCTCAAACTCATTCACAAAGACCCTCTTTCCCTTGTATCGGTTCTTCTTATACCCCTACTCTTTGACACCGCTTGCCAATTTCTCTCAATCATCTACCCTTGTTGGACACTCTCTCACTTCTCTCTCTCAAAAGGATTATCAATTCTTTTGGATGTCATAGATGTCTCCACTTCTAAGAAGCTATGAGATGTTGATACATAGAACTATTGCAAACTCCATCCTTTGAACTCATTGCCATTGCATTCTTTCAAATGGGACCTCCACAAGCTCATGCCAATGCCAATTCCAGCTACCACCCTTTGAGTATATGGTAAAATGTTCCTCTGATCTCCGTGCTCGAAGCAGTCGATAGTGGTCGACTTAGTGGTAGAAACTTGTTTCCTTCATGCTTGTAGCTCTAGAGGTAGCCAGTCTCTTCTAGGTAGTTGTGCTCATATTTTTTTCTCCCCTTACCTAGATTCTCCATCACCTTGTGTCAGAGTCTGCATGCATCCAAGTCCTGATCTTTTTCTCATTTGCTAGTCTATGAGTCTAAGGTATTGAAGCTATGGCCCGCGCAATTCTTTCTAGGTTCTACACTCATTCTACACTAAGCTTTTTTGTCCCCAATCCTGGAGGGTGTTCTCTTCATGCGACAATCATTGCGTTGTCACTTCAAATCCTCACATTATGGTGGAATTCTTCTCCACAAACCATCTCAGTGGGATAAGGTACTAGGCTTGGAGATACATGTGACAAACGGAGGTAAGGAAGTGGGTCTACTAAAGTCCCCAGGAGTGTTGGTGGTGGTTAGCACAAGAGGACTGTAGTGAAAGTCAAGTTTGGTAATGAGCTACCAAGAGTTAGTCTAAGGGATCAAGTGACTTATTATCCTTTCTTAAAGGTAGTCAAGAAACTCCGATCATTGCATTGCAATGCTGCATGTGTTTTGTGCTGTTTGATCTACGTATAAGTAGCAATATTTGTCTATATCAATTTGCAAAATTTGGTAGGTTATTCATTAACTAGCTTGATATGATGGATCTCAAGGCATCGAATTTCTTGCAGTTGATTGCTTGCTAAAGATCAACATCCTACTCAATAAATTGAGTGATGCTAGCAACTTGCAGTGTGAGGGATTGCTTTTATCTTCTTGCTTGTGATTATGGGACACTAACATTATTATATTAAATCAGAGTGTAGAGGTTTCTCCTATGCACAAGCTCTTTAGACATGTCATCTTCCATGATGGGTGCCTTATGCAATGCCCCACATCCTTAGTTACACTCTTGATACTCCTTTAGATTCCCGTTGGATTTTTCTTGTCCATCATCAAAGTCTTGATTTATGTAAACACCCTTCTGCTATCTGGCTTTTCTCTGATAATTTCTTGTTAGCTATAGATCTTTGGACATCACCTTCTCTTTGGTTTGTTAGCCTTAAACCTTTGCACATTTGGCCTTCTCTTTGGTTTTGAGAATCCAAATCCTTGCATATTCTCATGAGGAGCTTTATCTTGTACATTAGGGCCTTTATTTGGTACATTAGCAGGTAGAAAAGATGTCACAATTTTGCTATTGTTTTTTGACCTTGCGGGTTTGGATGGAAGTGTGAAGCCAATTATTCAGCATTTAAAGGATATGTCCCGATAGTGTACCATCTTCTTGTGAATTGATCTCTCTACGAAAGGAAATATTCCACCCTAGGATGAAGTTGGCGATGGACTCCTATTCGTGTGCAGTCATAAAACTTGTTCAAGCAATCTTGACTTTACTTTGGGTAGGTCTAATGGACATTATTCACATTGTTTTTCAAATTTGGGATGATGCCTCACATTCCTTTATTGTAGGCCAAGCTGGCCCACTTAAAAAAGTGGCTAATTAGTTAATGATGGTATGTTGAGTGTTAATCTTTTCTCTATTAAGGAGAGGTTTGGGGGAGGACGACTGGGGAATTCTCAATCGTTAGATTAGATGTGTAAAATGTCCACCATTGGATGCTTTTCTTGCAAATGTGACAAACGTGCTTGTACATGCAAAAATAGTTACATTTTGGTATACATTCGCTTCAGGTCCATTCGATTCATTATGCATTCCTCCTCATCTTCTTCTTCATCTTGGCATAAGTTTCCCTATGGCCCCCCGTGTCTAGATGACAAAAGCCATGCTAGATGGGTACATAAATAGTAGCCGGTTGGAGCTCCTCGACTAAGTCACATCGGAGCTTAAAAGCCTGGTTTCAAAGGCGGGAATAGTCGATGATAGGAAAACGTTTCCTTTTTACAAGCAGACACAAAGGCCCAAATTTAGGCGAACGAAGACATGCAAATCCTGGGATAGTTAGGATCCTACGACATGGAAAATAATCCCATGCACAAGTTCCCTTATGAAAAAGAGATTCGCAGAACGTACAGATCAAAGGAGCTCGTCAAATCTGAAAGGTACGGAAGGAAGGAGGCCTGAAGCAGAGATCAAGATTTAAAAGTAGATGAGAAAGTAAGAGAAGTAATGCAACCAAACTTGGAAGTGTAAGAAAGGAAGGCAAGGACTATAAAAGAGGCACAAAATTGAGAGCGATGAATTCGAGGTGATCTTGAAGGAAGTTATAAACAGAGAAACATGAGATTGTCAATTTGCAAAGTGTTGATTCTAGACGTGGCTATAGCTTGCATGACAACATGAAGAAGATGATGGAAGGTAACACACAATCAGAAGCAGACCAACAACAAAATGCCCAAAATAGCACAATTCTCACAAACAAGTGATATAGCCATTTGCAAGAATAACAACCTCAAATTCTTGCGGATACAGAAAAACATAGATCATTTGAGCTTTCTTGACTTGCATGATGTTTAGCTACGACTAGAGTAGATCAAAAGATGATCTGTTCATCAATATATAAAAAATGAGTTGCATCACCCATCTATGGCGGGTTAGAGACTCGCTCCACTCGGTCTCAAGGTGGGATCTTAAAATGCTAATAAACAAAAATTCAAGTTGCATATAACCCAATTTACTCAACAAAAAATGCAATTCAATTTATTAGGGGAGCTCTATGTAGATCTATTGTATCCTTTTGAATTTGTTGTCTTTGTTCTAGTAGAGGAGAGCAAGTTGGAGAGGCATGCGAGGATGAGAGGGATGATACGAGAGAGGGAATTGTTGGAGAGGTTGAGGGTGGTGAGGAAAGGCACGCTAGCGAAGAGGAGGGAGGAATGGAGCCAAGCAAGCCCAGGGAGGCGAGGAGGAGCAAGATGACACAGGAGTGGGAGTTACATGCAACACCAGGCCGGAGATAGCAATGGACAATGCGGGAAGGTGGCCATGAGAGATTGGAGAGGATGGAGCTATGGAAATCCAAGAGGGAGACACTCTCTGAGGCAGAGCAAGAAGGAGGAGAAGAGGTTGGAGGATGGATGTAAGAGTCCAAGGAAATTTTGGTGATGGCATTTGTTGGCAATGCAACCATTGTAGTGATCACTCCTAGATGTTGCAACCTAATGTGGTTGGGAATCACTTGACGAGGGAGAGAGCAAGCAATAGAGGTTGAGAACAATTGTTCAGGTGGAGTAAGAGAATGAGGGAATGGGGATGTTTCTACTCAGTGATCTTTAAGCATTCACTCATTTGAAAACTCTTAAAGGAAGGGCAGGAGTGGTTTCGTGGCTGGAATCGAGGGGACATGATGGATAAAATCTACATGCGTGGAAGATAAAATCTACATAATGGATAAGTGCAATCTTTTTTAAGGGTGGTTAATGTGTCATTTATGGGGGGGTTGAACACTGAACAGTTTGAAAAGGGTATGTGTGGCCGTGTTTGTGAATCTATACATAGATGCACGATATTGACACAATGTCCACGCGTTGTTATTTTTCTATCGTACATGGCATCTGCGACGGTACGTCTTCTCCATCGCCAGCCATATCCACTCTTCGCCCTAACGCTTTCCTCTCTTCCTCTCTTCTGCTTTTGCCCTACCATCCTCGTCGAGGTCTCTTCTCTCTCTCTTTATCTTCTTCTTCCCGTTTTCCTCCTCCCTTCTCACTCCCACTCACGTTTTTTTTTTATCGGTTTCCATTTGTCGTTTGTTTTTGTTTCAGCTGCAGCTTCCGCTCCGCCATGGTGCGCCGCAAGATCAAAATCAAACGAATCGAGAATGCCACCACCCGCCAAGTCACCTTCTCCAAACGCCGCGGTGGGTTGCTCAAGAAGGCCAACGATTTGTCCATTCTCTGCGACGCCGAGGTGGCCCTCATCATCTTCTCAAGCAAAGGGAAATTGTTCCAGTACGCAAGCTCCAGGTACTGCCCTCCATGTGGTTCACTTGCCCTCCTTCTCATGTTAAACTGATTGATCTCACTTACGTTAAAGTGTTTCATTTCGCTTTCTCTAAACGCTCCTACATGTCTGCTTACCCGCTGGAAAGCTCCTTCTCCGAAAGCATTACTTAAGCAGGTTG